>NW_011153637.1:0-401 GCF_000146605.3 Meleagris gallopavo | reverse complement strand
ATTCTCCCCAGAAATATCACGTTTTCTCCCAGAAACGCCACATTTCTCCATGAAAGATGACATTTGGTGCCAGAAATAACCATTTTCTCCTGACAAACACAACGTTTTCTGCCAGAAATACCAGTTTAGTCCCCGAAAAATATGGCATTTTCTCCAAGAAATACCAGCTTTGTGCCCTGAAATATGACTTTTTCTCCCAGATATACCAGTTTGCTTCCGCAAATATGACAATATCTCCAAGTCATAGTAATTTTCTCCCCCAAAATATTATATATTCTGCCACAAATCCCAGTTTTCTCCCCAAAATACACCATTTTCTGCCAGGAACTGCAGTTTTCTACCCAGAAATATGATATTTTCTACCAGAAATCCCAGTTTTCTCCCAGAAATACGAGAGTTTC
>NW_011153636.1:0-336 GCF_000146605.3 Meleagris gallopavo | reverse complement strand
GGTGATAAAACTGGTATTTTGTGGAGAAAATGTTTAATTTTGGTGTAGAAATTTTCTCTTTTTGTGTGAAAATGTCATGTTTGGTTTGAAAATAGGTATTTCTGGTGACAAACGTTGTGTCTTCGTGAATAAAACTGGTATTTCTGGTGCAGATGATCATATTTTGGGGAGAAAACGCCTATTTCTTGAATAAAAATGTCTTGTTTTAGGGGGAAAATCTTGTATTTCTGGGAGAAAAGGTCATATTTCTTGTAGAAATATGGTATTTTGTGAGAGGAAAACTGCAGTTCTTTGCTGAAAAATGGCCTATTTTTAGAAGAAAGCGGGCATTTGCGG
>NW_011153635.1:0-332 GCF_000146605.3 Meleagris gallopavo | reverse complement strand
CCCGCACAGCTGGCCAAGACCTCGTTAGCACCCATCATCGTCTACGTCAAAGTGTCCTCCCCGAAGGTGGGGGCTGCGTGGGGGGCTGCCCCACATCCCTGTATCTCACTAAAGAAACCCCCCCCCCCCAATCCCTTTGATGTCCCCCCATGGCCCTGGATGTCCCCGTCCCCACGATAACCCCATAAAGTCCTCCAGCCCCACGGTAACCCCGTAAAGTCCCCACAGAATCCCACACCCCCAGCCCCACAATAACCCCATAAAGTCCCCACATCTCCGCCCCCACAATAACTCCATAAAGTCCCCACAGAATCCCACACCCCCATCCCCAC
>NW_011153634.1:0-441 GCF_000146605.3 Meleagris gallopavo | reverse complement strand
TGCAAGAGCACACTGCTGGCTCATGTTAAGCTTTTCATCCATCAAGACCCCCAGGTCCTTCTCTGCAGGGCTGCTCTCAAGGACCGCTCCTTCCAGTCTATATAGATACCTGGAGTTCCTCCGGCCCAAGTGTAAAACTTTGTACTTTGCTGTGTTGAACCTCATTATGTTCACCGAAGCCCACCTTTCAAGCCTGTTGAGGTCCCTCTGAATGGCATCCCTTCCTTCCACCGTGTCAACCGCACCACTCAGCTTGGTGTCATCAGCAAACTTGCTGAGGGTGCACTCTATTCCGTCATCGATGTCATTGATAAGATGTTAAAGAGCACCGGTCCCAAGACAGACCCCTGGGGGACGCCGCTTGTTACCGGCCTCCACCTGGACAAAGAGCACTGATGACCACCCTCTGTCTGCAGCCTCTCAACCAATTCCTTATCCATC
>NW_011153633.1:0-526 GCF_000146605.3 Meleagris gallopavo | reverse complement strand
AGAGCCTTTTCACTGAAGACAGAAGTAAAGAAGGCATTCAGTATCTCTGCCTTCTCAGCATCCCCCGTTACTCACGAACTCCCCCCCCCCCCCCCCACCTTAGTAAGGGGCCCACATTCTCTCTAGTTTTCCTTTTGCTGTTAACATACTTGAAGAAGCCTTTTTTATTATCCTTTATCACTTTAGCTAGATTCAATTCCAGACGGGCTTTAGCCTTCCTCGTTGCATCCCTGCAGGCCCTGACTACATTCCTATATTCTTCCCAAGTGGTCAGACCCTTTTTCCACATTTCGTGGACCTTCTTCTTTCCTTTGAGCTTGCGCATGAGCTCCTTGCTCATCCACACAGGTCTCCTGCCACCTTTTCCCGATTTCTTGCTCACAGGGATGCACCGATCCCGAGCTTGGAAAGAAGAGCTGTTGAAATGCTGACCAGCTCTCAGAGGCCCCCTTACCTTCTAACACCCAAGCCCACGGGATAGCTCCAAGTAGGTCCCGGAAGAGATCGAAGTTGGCTCTCCTGAAGT
>NW_011153632.1:0-443 GCF_000146605.3 Meleagris gallopavo | reverse complement strand
GGTCCAGCAGGCACTGCGGGGCCGGGGGGGGGAAAGGGGGGGCAACGGGGGTCTCCTCCTCGGACCCCCCCGCCTCTGGCAGTGGTGCTGCCGTGGGGGGGCTCAGGGGGAGGCCGTGCAGCTGCGCCTGCAGCTCCAGCTCCTGGAGGGGAGGCGGTGAGCAGTGCAACCCCATAGAGCCCCCTGCCAGCCCCGTAAGGCATCCCAACACCTTTTCACCCACGGTGATTTTTTCCATCCCCAAAATACCGTTCTCAGACCCCACCGAAGCCCCCTAACCCCATAAAAAAAGCCCCCTCCCAACCCCTCGGCGACTCTCTCAAGACTCATATCGAACCCACAGCCTCATCGCAACCCACTCGTCCCATAGGGAGCCCCTCAACCTCATAGAGACCCCCACAAGACCCTCACCGAAAGAACCCCCCCACCTCTATATAAACTCC
>NW_011153631.1:0-423 GCF_000146605.3 Meleagris gallopavo | reverse complement strand
TCCGAGCCGCTCCTGCAGCTTCTGCTCCCGTTTCTGGCCCCGAAATGCCGGGCTGCGTGCCTTCATTAGTCCTCGTTAATTAATTAATGAGAGCCCCGTCGGCTTTGTTTCCCACTGGGGGAGGGAGAGCAGCGGGGAAGGTGAAAAATGAGGTGCAAATGAGATGCAAATGAGATGCAAAGGAGATGCGCGAAGCCCGTCCACGTCCCATTGGCTGCTGCTCCGGGGACGTTTGGGGCAAGAATGGCCAAAATTGGTCAAAGTGGCGGCGTGGGCCCAAACGGGGCCCAAAACGGGGCGATTTTGGGGGAAAATCGGGTGGTTTTGGGGCAAAGCAGAGCATTTTGTGTCCAAAACGTGGCTGTGGGGCAAATGGGGCAGTTTGGGGGCAAACCTGTCCTCTTTTGGGGTGAATGGGGCAGT
>NW_011153630.1:0-571 GCF_000146605.3 Meleagris gallopavo | reverse complement strand
CTGCCGCTGCTCTCCAGGCTGCAGCTGTCTTCGTAGCCCGGGGCGCAGCCGAGGCCGCCTGCGGAGGGTGGGGATGGGGAGACAAATGGAGCGGGCCGGGGGCGGCCGGCGGCGCTGAACCCGCGGGCGAGCCCTCGGGTTGAGGGGGTGGGGGAGGTTCTTCTCCGCGATCGGAAACTCAAACAACGAACGGTCCCAAAGTTCAAACGGGCGCAGCTCCGCCGCCTTCCCGTTATACCCCGGGCAAGGGCAGGCGGCGGGGAGGAGGAGGAGTAGGGAAGGGGGGGCCGGGAGGACACCCCCGGCCCTTCGCTCCCCCCGCCGCCCACCTCCCCCGCCGCCCTCCCCACCCGCGGTGAAACGGGGCCGCCCTCCTCCGTTATTTGGGGTCCCGCGGCCCCGAGGGGCTCAGAGCGGAGCGGCGGATCCTTACCTGGGATGTAGGTGTCGGCGCGCTCGTCGTCGGGCAGCCCAGCCCAGCTGCGCACGGCGGGCTGCGGGCTGCGCCGCTTCACCAGGAAGGCTCTGGGCATGGCGAGGGCGGGGGGCGCGGCGCGGCGCGGAGCTGAGC
>NW_011153629.1:0-632 GCF_000146605.3 Meleagris gallopavo | reverse complement strand
GCGGAGAGCGGGGCACGACGGGAAGTGTAGGCGGAAGGGGAGGGGTGTGGGCCGGAAGTGAGGGTAGCGCGCGGCGTGCGACGGGAAGTGTGGACAGAAGGGGAGGGGCGTAGCGTAGCCGGAAGTGTAAGCGGTGCGTGGGTCACGGCCGGAAGTGTAGGCGGAAAAGGCGGAGCCGCGAGGCATGCCGGGAAGTGGGGGCGCTGAGGCCGCCGCCCGCTGTGGGAGGACGCCTCAAATTCTCTTGAAACGACCCCAAAATGCGCCGAAACGGCCCCGAAGGGCGCCGCCGCCCCTCGCACGCAGCCGCGCTGCCCCATAAGGGCACGAGACGTGTAGATTCTCCACCCCCGACGACCCAAAAGGATCCCGAGCCCGAAAGGCCCCAGTTGCCCGCGCCACCGAAGCCCAAGCGCTCCCAGCAGAGCCCCCGGCCCCGCTCACATTGCCCCGCCCCCTCATAACCCCGGCACGCCCGTAATGGCCACGCCCACCGTGCGCCTCAGGCCTCTGCACAATACTGTTGCCCCCGCCCCCATTCGAAGCCCCGCCACCACCGAGTACCGCCCCATTCGAAACCCTGCCTCATTTAGGCCCCACCCCTTGCCAAAGCCCCGCCCGCCGCCGAAGCC
>NW_011153628.1:0-500 GCF_000146605.3 Meleagris gallopavo | reverse complement strand
AGGACGTCCTCTAAAGGCGTGGAGGCCAAAACCAGGCGGCCCTCGTACATGAATTCCAGGAGCAGCCCGAAGGCCGGCGGGGTGACGATCTCGCTGTTGAGCCGCACCAGCTCGCCTTTATCCAAGCGCTCCGCGTAACACATGTGGAAAAAGGCGCTGCAGGCCGCCAGCACGGCGCGGTGAGCCGGGAACGGGGCGCTGCCCACCAGCACCGTGCAGTCGCATAGGAAGCCCTGGGCTCGCTGCTCCCGCAGGCCGCGCAGCAGCTGCCGGCTGTGCTCCGGGAATTCCATCCCCTTTCCCTTCCCGGCTCCCCGCTTTCCCCCCTCCGCGGTTCTCCGCTTCGGCCACGAAGCGGTCGGTCTCTCCTCCGCCGGTTGCCGAGCGGTTCCCCCGCGGCCATTGGTCGGCCGCGGTGTCGTTCGCGTCGATCCGGCGCGCGATTGGTCGGATCGCGTCGTCGCGCGTGTTGATTGGAAGGCGGTGGCAGGAAGAGGCGG
>NW_011153627.1:0-570 GCF_000146605.3 Meleagris gallopavo | reverse complement strand
CTTGTTTATTTCTGTTCTCCCTTGCTTCACACGTAACTTCCAAACGTGGCATTTTGCAGATAACGTTTTTTCCCCCTTTTATCCCTTGGTGGCCCCCAGGGATGTCTTGTTTCTCAGCTGTAACAGTTGTCATGAGCCCATTCATCTAAGGATTTGGGACCGGAGTTCACTCCATGACTCTTGTAATCAGCTGATGTCCCTAGCTGCCATTGTGCAGGCTCTGCCAGTTTATAACAGATGGGTACAGCTACAATATACGCTCCTAAGAGAGAAGCAGGAATGTCCCGATGTAATGTAGATATTCTGTAGTGATAGAGCGGTGAGCTAGCGAGGCTGGAGATGGCTGGATACGCTTGGTTATTTTCCACGCAGAGGGCAGGGTTAAACACACGCATACAGGAGGCCCTCCCGCTGTGTCACGAGGTTCAGATCGGACCCCCTTGCTGTCTGAGCTCCTCAAACCGCAGCGGAAAGGATCCTCAGCACAGCTGGATCCGCGCCGAGTCCCAGACGCATCCAAGAGGTTGTGTCTAAGGGGTCCTATGTGTGCGAAGATGTAACCTTAGAGAA
>NW_011153626.1:0-521 GCF_000146605.3 Meleagris gallopavo | reverse complement strand
GACCCTCTCCAACAGCTCTCTGTCTTTTTTGTACTGGGGGCTCCAGACCTGGACACAGTACTCCAGATGGGGCCTCACAAGAGCAGAGCAGATGAGGACAATCACTTCCCTGTCCCTGCTGGCCACCCCTCTTCTGATGGAGCCCAGGATGCCATTTGCTTTCCAAGCTGCAAGAGCACACTGCTGGCTCATGTTAAGTTTTTCATCCATCAAGACCCCCAGGTCCTTCTCTGTGGGGCTGCTCTCAAGGACCGCTCCTTCCAGTCTGTATGGATGCCTGGGATTCCTCTGGCCCATGCGCAAAACCTTGCACTTTGCCATGTTGAACCTCATCAGGTTCACCCAGGCCCACCTTTCCAGCCTGTTGAGGTCCCTCTGAATGGCATCCTGTCCTTCTACCGTGTCAACCGCACCACTCAGCTTGGTGTCGTCAGCAAACTTGCTGAGCGTGCACTCGATTCTGTCATTGATGTCATTGATAAAGGTGTTAAAGAGCACCAGTCCCAAGACAGACCCCTGGG
>NW_011153625.1:0-575 GCF_000146605.3 Meleagris gallopavo | reverse complement strand
CCAGCCTGTACTATCAATAGTGGATAGTAGTCAGAAGGGCAGATCAGTTTGAGAAGTCTCATAGCAATGTCCCTGACCCGTTCCCCAGGGAGGCAGCACACCTCTCTGCGGGTAGGGTCGGGCCGGCATATAGGGCCTTCGGTTCCTCGCAGCAGGGAGTCACTTATGACAACCACCCTTCTGTCCTTCTGGGTGGAGGAAGTCTTGAGGCACGGGGGTGACCGCTTCCCCCGAGGCACCCTCATGGGTGGGCCTCCCTCCACACCTGCACACACCTCTCCCTCGGGTTCCAGGGCCCCAAATCCACCTCGCAGAGGCACCTGGGGAGCCGAGCATGGTCGGGTGGGGGGATGCCCACATCGACGAGGCGGTATCTGTTTCCACCCGTCCTTCTCTCTCAAACTGCTTTGCTCTGCTCGGCAACAACAGGGCAGAGGCTCCACCACTGTGCAGTGGATATCACCTTGCCCTTTTGGGAGAGAGTTACAGTGGTTTCGACCCAGTCCCACACCCCCTAGTTCTTCATTAGTATTATAATGTAGAATACCGATAAGAAAAAATCATAAAACCATGGC
>NW_011153624.1:0-716 GCF_000146605.3 Meleagris gallopavo | reverse complement strand
CAAATATAAATTCCTCTCCAGTGATTTATATGATTCTGTTCACTACATGGAAAAGTCAATGTATGTAGATTCTAAAAAGACTAAAACTGATGTTATGAATCCACTTGGCTAGGTGTAAGTTCTTAATTTCATGTACAAGTGTTCTATGCAATGCATTAAGTAATTATTTTTTCTAAGGCTATTTAAAGAAGGAGTTGTAAAGAAAAAAAACTAAATAAAAAGGCTTGGGTGCAGAGACATCAAAATCTTCAAAATCAGAAGTCACACCGACAGCATCAGCAATTCTTTCACCAGCTGAATTTATTACTCTTTGAATCTTTAATCTTGGATTCTACTGAAGTCCAGACAAGATGCTACAACTCCTTCCCAAGTGTATCACTCCTGAACTAGGGAGAACAGCTAGCAAGGAATGTTATCAAAACTCCCTCAACCCAGAGGGAAAGCTAGCAGTATCTCTACAGAAATAACAGCATTACATATTTTCAGCTACGACTCCTTTAAACCCATCCTGCATCCTCCTCCAGTTGGGTGAGATGGCATACAAAAAGCATGGTCAGCAACAGGGCCCTTATATTAACAGAAGAACAGAAGGAGCAAGTGCAATTTTCTGGAGTGCAGGCAGCTCAGATCACAGAATTTTTCACAAGGCCATTCCTAATAGTACTGAATGTTTCCAAGAGCTATCACTCCCATCAAATATTGCTCTAGCAAACATA
>NW_011153623.1:0-363 GCF_000146605.3 Meleagris gallopavo | reverse complement strand
CGTCACATGGGGTGTGTGACGTCACTTTTTTGAGTTATGACATCACATGAGTGGGTGTGACATCACACGGGGTGTGTGACGTCACATGGGGGTGTGTGACATCATTTTGGGGGTGTGACGTCACATGTGGTGGTGTGACGTCAAATGGCATCTGTGACGTCATTTGGGGTGTGTGACGTCATTTCAGGGTTGTGTGACGTCATTTTGGGCGTGTGACGTCACTTGGGGGTTGTGACGTCACATGGGGTGTGTGACGTCATTTTTGGGGTATGACATCACATGTGGTTGTGTGATGTCACATGGGGTGTGTGACGTCATTTTTGGGGTGTGTGACGTCACTTTGGGGGTATTGCATCACTTGGG
>NW_011153622.1:0-516 GCF_000146605.3 Meleagris gallopavo | reverse complement strand
TGCTGATCCATGTGAAGGACTAAAGAGCTGTTCAGATTGCCAAAAGTGTAGTATTAAAACAGAAAGGCCACCTGTGTTAGCCCACCCGATAGGAAAGTCAGGGGCTGGAAAGTTTGTCTGTCTCTCTCTTTTTCTTCCCTTTTTTTGTTAAACACATTTAAAGTAGGGAAAAATATCACCCACCAACACAAATTCTAGAGAGCAGTGCCAGAAAAGATTTGTGCGTGAGTCTAGTTACGTGTGTGGCCACTCCAGAATTACTTCTGTTACAGTAAAGATTAGTTCTTCACTTAGGATGTTAAAAGCTACTTTGAAGGAAAGTTTCTTCAGAATTTTCCTAAAAATCCAGTAGCAAGACTGAAGAAAAGGCAGAGATGACACATCTGTCACAGGCTTATTTTTCACTTATTTTTTAAGAGTTTCACACAAAAGCAGTCAGATATTCCTTTAGTTACTCATTCCAATCATTTCAGTAGATGATCTGTAAAGTACCATATATATATATATATATATATA
>NW_011153621.1:0-325 GCF_000146605.3 Meleagris gallopavo | reverse complement strand
GGATCCTCATCCCATGGGGGCTGCGCTCCACGCCCCCACCAGCTGCAGCAGCAGCGCCTTCTTCACGTCCTCGTGCCCATAAATCTCGGGGGCGATGGAAGCTGCCAGCTTCTCGTAGAAATCCTCCTCTGTGGGGCAGCAAGGCGACTTATGGGCGGCTGTAGGGCGGAACGGCCCCCATCCCCCCCCCTCCCCCGGCACCCCACACAGCCCCACCTGTGATCTTCTGCAGCTCCTCCGGCGTCAGCTCTTCATCACCAGCATCATCCTCGCTCTTGGACATCTTCAGCACGTGGTGAGCCTCCAGGAAGGTCTCGGAAAGGAG
>NW_011153620.1:0-468 GCF_000146605.3 Meleagris gallopavo | reverse complement strand
CGCTACCGGCGGCGGGGTGCCGGCTCGGCTGGGCCGCTCCGCACGCGGCACCGAGGACGTGACCGTTAACGTGCGCCGAATGGAGGCGGGGAGCGTCAGTCCCGGCGCCAGGGGCGGCCGCCGGCACGCTTTGTGGAGCGGCCCGCTCCTCCCCGCGGAGCGTGCGGCCGGAGCGCTTCAGCCCGCGGGCGCCGCCCGTTCCGCCGTGGCTGCCCTTCCCGAGCCGCTCCTTCCAATCCCGTGGAGGTCAACGGAGGATTCGCCCCAGGCCGGTCCGCTCGCGCTGCCCGAGCCGATCGTTCCGCGGGCGTGTGCTCTTCGCGGAGCCAATCGGGAAGGGCAGCCTCGGAGGAGGGCGGTGATCTTCCGTGACGGACGGCGCCGGCTATCAATCGGCGTCCAAGTCGGACGGCGGATGCCTGGGAGCGGCATCCAATAGGCTTGCGGCCGAGGGGGCGGGACGCCGTC
>NW_011153619.1:0-375 GCF_000146605.3 Meleagris gallopavo | reverse complement strand
TGTGTAGCAATGTAGAACAACACTGTAAGTAATAGTCGCAAGAAATAAGGACAAAAACACAATATTCTTTCCTGTTGAGAAACAAACACTCATCGGATGTAATGCAGTAGGCTGAATTCGCAAGTTCTGTGCATCTGAAATGCACCACTTCGCTCTCATGCGCAGAAAGCGACACTCGCGATTTACCGCACTTCCGATTTCTCAATGGTAGCAAACTGGTAGTTTTTTGTGCCGACAGAATCCTCGACGTTGTGTTATGTCGTAAGTGCATTGATCTTGTTTTAGACTGACAATACGTTTTCGTGTGTGCTTCCGGTGACTATTACCTTACAATCACAAATATCTAATGAATCAGAAATATCCCATTACCATTCA
>NW_011153618.1:0-506 GCF_000146605.3 Meleagris gallopavo | reverse complement strand
CATTTTCTCCCCGAAGTTGCAGTATTCTCCCCAGAAATATGATATTTTCTACCAGAAATCCCCGCTTTCTCCCAGAAATAAAAGAGTTTCTACGACAACTCTCAGGTTTCTCCCTGAAAATACGGCATTTTCTGCAAAAAATGGCACTTTTCTCCCAGAAAAATGTCGCTATCTCCCAGAAATACCCATTTTCTCCACAAAAATAAAACATTTCCTCCCAGAAATACCAGTTTTCTCCCCCAAAATATGACATTATCTCCAAGAAATAACAGATTTCTCCCCAAAAGGTCAGATTTTCTCTCAGAAATACCAGGTTTCTTGCAAAAATCCGACATTTTCTGCCAGGAACGGCCGTTTTCTCCCAGCAATATGACTTTTTTCAACCAGAAACATGACATCTTCTTCCAGAAATACCAGTCGTCTGCCTAGAAATATGACATTTTTCCCCAGAAGTTGCAGGATTCTCCCCTGATATATGACATTTTCTCCTAGAAATAACAGTTTTC
>NW_011153617.1:0-659 GCF_000146605.3 Meleagris gallopavo | reverse complement strand
CTATGGGTCTCTATGGGTCTCTATGGGTCCCTATGGGTCTCTACAGGTCTCTATGGGTCTCTATGGGTCTCTATGGGGCTCTATGGGTCTCTATGGGTCTCTATGGGTCTCTGTGGGGTCTCTATGGGTCTCTATGGGTCCCTATGAGTCTCTATGGGTCTCTATGGGGTCCCTATGGGGTTTCTATGCGTCTCTATGGGTCTCTATGGGCCTCTATGGGTCTCTATGGGGCTCTATGGGGTCCCTATGGGGTTTCTATGCGTCTCTATGGGTCTCTATGGGTCTCTGTGGGTCCCTATGGGTCTCTATGAATCCCTATGGGGCTCTATGGGGCTCTATGGGTCTCTATGGGTCTCTGTGGGGTCTCTATGGGTCTCTATGGGTCCCTATGGGTCTCTATGGGTCCCTATGGGTCCCCACGTGTCCCTGTGGGTCTCTGTGGGTCCCAATGGTGTCCCCACGTGTCCCTATGGGTCCCCACGTGTCCCTGTGGGTCTCTGTGGGTCCCAATGGTGTCCCCACGTAACCCTATGATCCCTATGGGTCCCCACGTGTCCCTATGGGTCCCCATTTGTCCCTATGGGTCCCTATGATCCCTATGGGTCCCCACGTGTCCCTGTGGGTCTCTGTGGGTCCCAATGGTGTCCCCACGTGTCCCT
>NW_011153616.1:0-365 GCF_000146605.3 Meleagris gallopavo | reverse complement strand
AGCCTATCTGCAATGGAAGACAGAGAAAAGCTAGTCCAGGCCCTGGACTCAAAGCAGGGCCAGCTGGAGCAGCTTGCAGTGAGTGCCCCCAGAATGGCCTCCATGCAGCTGCAGGGTTGCCGGGTGGTGGCGCGGTGACACTATGACGGCATTGTGATGCAACAGGGGGTGAACGTGACATAAAGCTGCAGGCTGGGACTGCGGCTGGGTGGCCTCAGTTCGCTGCTGCTGGAGCGAGAGGTGGCAGCGGAAGGTCGCAGATCTCTGAGAGTTCCTGCAAGGAGCCATGGAGCGCTGTGGCACTGCTGGATTCCGAAATCCAGATGCAATTCTGAGCATAGCGGGGAGGAGCGGAAAGGTGAGCA
>NW_011153615.1:0-597 GCF_000146605.3 Meleagris gallopavo | reverse complement strand
GGCTCCGCTACGGGAGCATTTTGGGGGCTCCGTTTCTTCGGAGTCTTTTAGGGCTCATTTGGGGGCTCATTCGGGGCCATTTTGGGGTCTTTCGGAGCTCCGTTTTCGGGGCTATTTAGGGCAGCTTGGGGGTCTTTCGGGACTCCGTTTTTGGGAGCCGTTTATGGGGCGCATTTGGGGCTTTTGGGGGCCGTTTCGGGGTCTTTCGTGGCTCCGCTTCGGGAGCATTTGGGGGCGCTGTTTTCGGATCCATTCGGGGTCATTCGGGGGGGTCGTTTTGGAGCCGTTTCGAGCCCTTTTGGGGGTGGGTTTTTTTGGGGGGGGTCCTGGGGGGGTCTCTCACCCGAGAGGATGAAGAAGATGCCGGAGACGAAGGCCAGCAGGGTGCGCTGGGGGCGGATGTGGCCGACGTTGCTGATGACGAAGGCGGTGAAGACGAGGAAGAGGCTGACCATGGGGGAACGGGTGGCCGTGCGAACCGTCTCGTGGGGGGGGGGGGGTTTGGGGGGGTCGACGTAGCCCCCTATGGAACCCTGGTGTCCCCCCTATGGAGTCCAGTGTCCCCCTATGGAGTCCTGTGTCCCCCTATTGAACCCT
>NW_011153614.1:0-318 GCF_000146605.3 Meleagris gallopavo | reverse complement strand
TGGGGGATCTGAAGTCGATTTTGTGGAGATCTGAACCCAGATTTGAGGGGTGGAAGCTCAATTTGAGGAAGCAAACCTGACTTTGGGGGGTAAAACCCCGATATTTGGGGATCTAAACCCAATTTTGGGGGATAAAACCCCAATATTTGGGGATCTAAACCCAATTTTGGGGGGTAAAACCCCAATATTTGGGGATCTAAACCCAACTTTGGGGGATAAAACCCCAATATTTGGGGATCGTAAACCCGACTTTGGGGATAAAACCCCAATATTTGGGGATCTAAACCCAACTTTGGGGGATAAAACCCCAATATTTGG
>NW_011153613.1:0-379 GCF_000146605.3 Meleagris gallopavo | reverse complement strand
TAGAGGTCAATACATAGGAGGAGCTGAGGTTTGCTCAGCGCAGAGCAGAGGAGCTGAGGGGAGGCCTGATGGCGGCTGCAGCTCCTCACAGGGAGCGGAGGGGCAGCACTGAGCTCTGCTCTGTGTGACAGCGACAGGGCCCGAGGGAACGGCGTGGAGCTGTGTCAGGCGAGGGGCAGCTGGGGGTCAGGGAAAGGGTCTGCACCACAGGGCGGTGGGCGTGGAACGGGATGCACAGGGCTGTGGGCACGGCCCTGAGTGCCGGAGTTCAACACTCTCAGACACTGGGTTTGATTTTGGGTGGTGCTGCTGGAGCCAGGGGTTGGACTCCATGATCCTTGTGGTCCCTTTCCAACTTGGGATATTTTATGATTGTTTT
>NW_011153612.1:0-337 GCF_000146605.3 Meleagris gallopavo | reverse complement strand
GGGGCCCAGCCCGTACCTGGGCGCGAGGCAGCGGGCTGAGCGCGGCCCTCGCCGACGAGATGCGGCGGCGCCTCTCGCGCGCGCCCGTCCGGATCCGCGGTTACGTGGGGCGGGCGGCGGCTCCTGAAGGAGAACGAGAAGGGCCGGGAGGAAAAGAAAACAAAACGAGCGGTGAGGACCGAACCGGGCCCGGGGAGGCGGCAGAACCGCACGCCGCCGCCGCTCCCCTTAGGGGCCGTGAGGCGCCTCCCGCCCGCGGCTCCGTGCAGCCGCTCTTCCCGCCCGCACCGCCCCGGCGCGTGGCACCGGCAATCCCAGCCGCGCTGCTGCGGGAGCT
>NW_011153611.1:0-411 GCF_000146605.3 Meleagris gallopavo | reverse complement strand
ATCCAGAGGCGATCGGAGCGCGGCTGGGCGCTGCGTGTGCAGTTTGTTTGGGTGCGCGGAGGGGCTGCGGGGCGCCGGGGGCTGCCGGCAACGCTCGCAGAGCCGGAGGAGAACTCGGAGTCCCTTTTGTATGAAGACACCCCTCGGATGGCAGCAGGCAAGAGGAAAAAAAAAAAAAATATCTCGGATGGCAGTTTAAGAAACAATAGGACGAACGGGAGCTGCGGCGGGCTCCGCTACATCAAGTGTCATTTTCCAGTGACAAGAGAGGCAAGTTTCCCCCCCCTCTTTTTTCCCCTCTCTCTTTTCTTTCTTTTCTCCCTCTTTCTTTTCTTCTCTCCCAGCCGAAGCGCTCTCTCCTCCCTCTTTCAGCCGAGCAGGAAGCGAGTTGCCGGAGCCGGGCGCACGCCG
>NW_011153610.1:0-305 GCF_000146605.3 Meleagris gallopavo | reverse complement strand
CCGCAGCTCGGGGTTATTTTTAACGCCTGAGCTCAGCCCGCGTTCCCAACCCGGGGCCAGGAATGCCGAGTTGTGCAACCGGCCGCCGCCGCGGCCACCGGGAGCTGGCAGCCGGGAAGCGCCGCGCGCTATAAAAAGCACATGTGCCTTAGCGGGCTGTTAACTGCCATCTGCTCTCAATCTGCAGCCTCCGGGGCTGCGCCGCGCTCACTTTCTCCGCTGTTGGGATGCAGACTCCTGGGTGGGGTCCTGGAAAAACCCACGGAGCCGCGAGCGGCTGCGGGACGCGGTGCTGTGGCTCTGAG
>NW_011153609.1:0-428 GCF_000146605.3 Meleagris gallopavo | reverse complement strand
ACAGATTTGTGTCTGAAAACATCTTGTCCAAGGGATGAGATGGAAAGGGAGAGGCAAGGCAAAAGGACAAAGACAAGAAAAAGGACAAAAAAAAGGAAAGGGAAAAAAGGAAAGAAAAAAGGAAAGGAGAAATGGAAATAGAGAATCATATGTGATCTTCCTTACATATTTTGTCTTGTTTAACTGAAGAACTGAGGAGAAAGTTCTTTTTAATGCCGTGAATCTGGTTCAAAACCTTCCAGAGCTTAAAAAAAGAGCTTAATAAATATTTACATGTGTTTCAATTTTGTTTATTTTTCCATAGAAGAAGAAGTTAAAATGAAGGAGGTAAAATAATTATTTTTACTTATGCTTATTTTTCTTTCTACATCAGGGAGCCTTGTTTTAAAATACATTCTGAGTTCCCTTTTTTTCTCTTAGTTCCACCA
>NW_011153608.1:0-792 GCF_000146605.3 Meleagris gallopavo | reverse complement strand
GCGGGGAAAAGGAAAGGGACAAATAAAGGGGCTACTATGGAAAGGGAAAAGAGTGAGAAAAGGAGGAGAAGGGAAAAGGAGAAGAAGAGAAAAGGAGGAGAAGAGAAAAGGAGGAGAAGAGAAAAGGAGGAGAAGGGAAAAGGAGGAGAAGAGAAAAGGAGGAGAAGGGAAAAGGAGGAGAAGGGAAAAGGAGGAGAAGGGAAAAGGAGGAGAAAAAAATGGGGTAAAGGCAGGGGGAAAAAGAGGGAAAAAGTCGGGGAAGGGGCAGGAAAAAGATGGGTGGGAAAGGGAAGGGAAAAACAAATGGGAAAAAGGCGGGAGCAAAAAGGCGGGAGCAAAAAAGGCGGGAGCAAAAAAGGCGGGAGCAAAAAAGGCTTTAACGCTTTAACCTCCTTAGGATCATAATTGGGACAGTCCCTTTGTTGCTACTTTTGGAGAGCGTAGGAGCCCAGGAAGCTTGGGAATACTTGAAGTAAAATATTTTCAAGCTGTGAGAGCTGACAGTTCCAAGTCACACAAGACGAACCGACGGGCGAGGAGAGCAGATGGGCTGAACGGAGACCTTTGGCTGCAATTCAAAAACGAACCAAACTTCACGTTCTCTGGAAAAGTGGTCAAGCTACTTATAATGATTACAGGTACATAGGGAAGCTGTACAGGGAGAAAATTACAGAGGCAAAAGCCAAGATGAACGTGAAACTTGGACCGCTAAAGGTTAACGAAAACACAAAAATGTTTCTATAAATACATCAAACAGCAGGAGAAGGACTATACAGCATCTCCATCCCCCCG
>NW_011153607.1:0-339 GCF_000146605.3 Meleagris gallopavo | reverse complement strand
GGGTTTGTTGGGGGTTGATTGGATTGAATTGGGGTTAATTGGGATTATTGGGATTGGGGTTGGGGTCATGGTTAGGATTAGGATTGGGGCTAGGATTGGGAATATGATTCGGATTTGGATTGGGATTCGGATTAGGATTAGGTTCAGAATTAGGATTCAGATACGGATCTGGATTAGGATTGGGGTTGGGATTAGGGTTAGGATTGGGATTGGGTTTGGGATTGGGATTAGGACTAGGGTTAGGACTGGGTTTGTGGTTAGTGTTGGGATTAGTGTTGGGATTAGGATTGGGATTAGGGGGGTCTCCGTACCCTCGTGCTCCTCCCACTCCCACTCCCA
>NW_011153606.1:0-425 GCF_000146605.3 Meleagris gallopavo | reverse complement strand
TGGGGTTAAAAGGGTCTGGATTTGCCCCAAAATGGGGGAAAAGATCTGAGTTCCTCCCCTGAAAATGCAAAAGTGGACAAAAAGGGTCTGAATTTGCCCCAAAATGGGACTGAATAGTTTGGGTTTTTCAGAAAATGGGACAAAAAGCTCCAAAATGGGGGAAAACGGTTCAAAAATACCAAAAAAATAGGGGCAAAAAGGGTCTGGATTTGCCCCAAAATGGGGGAAAAGATCTAGATTTACCTCCCCTGAAAAATGCAAAAAGTAGGACAAAAAGGGTCTGAATTTGCCCCAAAAATGGGACTGAATAGTTTGGGTTTTCACAAAATGGGTCAAAAAATCCCCAAAATAGGGGAAAACTGCCCAAAAATGGAACAAAAAATCTCTGGATTTTCTCCCAAAAATGGCACAAAGTTCCAAAAAAA
>NW_011153605.1:0-742 GCF_000146605.3 Meleagris gallopavo | reverse complement strand
ATTTGTACAACCAGATGCTTTTAGAGTGCTCATGGTTATACCTTTGGGCTAATAGAGAATTAATAGTCAGGCAACTTTTGCATGCCAGATAGAACTAGGGGCATTATTATTTACTGACCCTCGAGAACCAACAATCTGCAGAAAAGAGAGAGAAAAACATGGTGGTGGTGAATGCGATAGGCAGTGCCAGCAGGGCGTCCCCTGCTTCAAGGTGCACTTTTCCTCTCTCACCCACCCCAGATTCTCTCTTGCTTTTATTCTTCTCAGGGTCTGAAGGGTATTTCCATTTGTACACTGCATCCACATGGCCAGTGCATGATACAGAGGCCAAATGGAACACCTGCTTGCAGAATAAACTATCAAGGCTAACTCTCTTAGCGTGTGCCTTTGTCTCAGGTGTTGCATGATCATATTTTAAATTCCTGATTAGTGGGATGAAAGAGAGTTAATCATTTTATAATATAGGGTCATCCCTTTGCCTGGGATTCCTTTCCAGGTTTTGTCTTAGCGCTATTAATACATTAAAATAGCTATTTCCATAGATTCCAGTATTGGTAACATTAAATCCTGTTAATTCACATTCAATCTATTACTAAAATAAAACTAAAAAAAAACACACAACAACCATCACTACTGTTGCTATTTGCAATACAACAAGTTACAAAGCAATATCAAACAACAAGAAGCACACAATCCCAATCATTATGAGTTCATGGTCCTTTCAAACTTGGTTTCAGACTTT
>NW_011153604.1:0-381 GCF_000146605.3 Meleagris gallopavo | reverse complement strand
CAGCCCCGGCGGTGCTGGCAGTCAGAGTGGACGGCTCGGGCTACACCAGTGACATTTACCGGGACGTCGTTTCTGCCTTCGATGTGCTCCAACGCGGCAACGTCTCGGTGCTGTCGCAGCGCTGCCTTCTGCGACCCGTGGAGCCCGATTACAACACCTACATCGGCATGGGTGAGCAGCAGCGGGCGGGGGGGGGGCTGCCGGGTCTGGGGTCACCGCTACGACCCTCTGCCCCCCCGTGCAGGGATCCTATACGGCATCTGCTTCTTCATCGCGCTGTGCGGCAGCCACGTGGCACGGCTGCGGCGCGTGATTTGTGCCGCCTATTACCCGACCCGTGAGCAGGTGAGGGACCCCCACCGCAACCCCAAATCCCCAGCT
>NW_011153603.1:0-589 GCF_000146605.3 Meleagris gallopavo | reverse complement strand
CCCAAAAAGGGACGTCACACACCCCATGTGACGTCACAACCCCCAAGTGACGTCACACGACCAAAATAACGTCACAGACGCCATTTGACGTCAAACCACCACATGTGACATCACACCCCCATAATGACGTCACAACCTCCATGTGACGTCATACACCCCATGTGATGTCATACCCACCCATGTGACGACATAACCCAAAAAAGGGACGTCACACACCCCATGTGACGTCACAACGCCCAAGTGACGTCACACGACCAAAATAACATCACAGACGCCATTTGACGTCACCCCAGCACATGTGATGTCACACCCCCATAATGACGTCACAACCCCCATGTGACGTCAAACACCCCATGTGATGTCACACCCACTCATCTGACGTCATAACTCAAAAAAGTGACGTCACACACCCCATGTGACATCACAACCCCCAAGTGACGTCACACGCCCAAAATGACATCACACACCCATTGTGACATCACAAACCCCAAATGACGTCACAACCCCCAAGTGATGCAATACCCCCAAAGTGACGTCACACACCCCTAAAATCGAAGTCACACACCCCATCGTGACGTCACACAACCAC
>NW_011153602.1:0-515 GCF_000146605.3 Meleagris gallopavo | reverse complement strand
ATACCTGCATCTGCACTGCAGGCACAGGCTGGCAAGCCAGGCACTCGCCTCGACGCCAGCAGGCAGCTGTGCAGCAGTGCCATGCGGTTCTGTGGGGCTTTCTGGAGCTGGCAGTGCCACCAACCCCAGCCCGTGGGCCCCAGGCACCCCAGCCTGCTGCCACCTTCCCACCGCTCACCTCTTTGGGCGCGGGGCTCCCGGTGCTACTCCTTGGGCGACATCGGTGGGCAGCTCCAGCACTGTCACCGGGGGCAGCCTCCGCTGGGCGTGCTTGCGGCTCCCTGCAGGAAGGAGACGGGAAGGGCTCTGAGCTTCCAACCGCAGCTGTGCCTCAGGCAGCTCGGGGATGGGAGCGCTCTGCTGTCGGGGAGCTCTCTCAGCAGCAGTCCCGACAGACTTGCAGTCCTGTTCCTAGGCAGCCCAAGGCAACCCTTTGTCTCGTCCAGCTCTGGCTGCACAGAGCAGCCCTCTCGTCTGTGTATCCTCAGTATCCTGTGTGCCTCCTCAGGCCCTGT
>NW_011153601.1:0-309 GCF_000146605.3 Meleagris gallopavo | reverse complement strand
GGCTGCTAAAGGGGTGTGGTGGGGGCGGGGCCAGAAGCAGGTGGAGCTTGGGGATTGGCTGGAATCGAAGTGGGCGGAGCTTGGGAGGGGGCGGAGCCGGGACGGGGCTGCTGTTGGGGTCCCTGATGTCCCCCCCCCCTTTGTGCCCCCCAGGCGCGGTGAAGGTGACCCCCGCCCACGACCCCACCGACTTCGATGTGGGGCAGCGGCACCAGCTGCCATTGGTCAGCATCATCGGGGAGGACGGGAGGCTGGAGAACGTGCCCCCCCCCTTCCTGGTCAGCCGGGGGGCGGATGTGGGGCGCTATG
>NW_011153600.1:0-561 GCF_000146605.3 Meleagris gallopavo | reverse complement strand
TTTATCTCCGAACGTGCAGAATGCACTCGCCTAGCTCTAAAAACTATGCTCTGCTTTTCGTCCGACGAGTGACCGGTCTGCTTTCCGCACATCGGGAAGGAGCGGTGAGCACTTCGCCTTGGCTACATGCAGAATGCACTACGCCTACCTCTGAATACTATGTCTCTGCCTTTATTAAGAGCCACAATTCATTCTAGTGAGGTTCTCCACTGCTACACATCTGCTTTCAGAGAAGAAAAGAGTGGAAGGGAAAACCCTCTCTAATAAGACACCTGGAAGTTCGAGGAACGACAACTGTAGTGCTCTCAGGGAGCGCGTTTCAGAAAGTGGGAGAGACCCTTTCAGGACTTCTGAGAAAAAACCCCCCACTCGCAGGGAGTGCAGGAGGCTGAATTCGCAGTTGTCGGCATCGGAATCGCACTCCTTCGCTCTCATGCCCAGAAAGCAGCATTCGCGCTGAACCGCTCCGGAGACTTTGTCGTAGCTGGACGAGAAATCACGCGTCTCCCCGAATGCCTCTTTCAGCCGTCAGCAGCGGTCTCGTGTTTCTCGCTTGCCGAG
>NW_011153599.1:0-357 GCF_000146605.3 Meleagris gallopavo | reverse complement strand
GCACCTTGGGGGACCCCACGGCAGAACATCTAGGAAGGGGGACCCGCAGCAGCACCTATGGGAGCCTGGCACCTTTGGGGACCCCAGTGCAGAACCTGTAGGAACGGGGACCCCATGGCAGCGCCTATGGGAGCCCGGCACGTTGGGGGACCCCATGGCAGCACCTATGGGGACGTGGCACCTTTGGGGACCCTATGGCAGCACCCATGAGGACACCGCACCCACTGGGACCCCATGGCAGCGCCCTATGGCCCGGGGACGCCGCATCCGTGCAGACCCCACGGCAACACCCACGGGACCCCAGCCCCCTCTGGGTCCCCCCCACCCGCCGCCACCCCACTTTTTAGGACCCCCCCC
>NW_011153598.1:0-489 GCF_000146605.3 Meleagris gallopavo | reverse complement strand
ATTCTGCCAGCAACTCCTCGTTAAGGAAGCCACTGCAATCAGGTGGTTTGGTGCCAGCACCTGCAGTGGGGTCAGGAGTCAGCAAAGCAGTGGAAAAGCTTTGGGGAAGAGGAAGGGAGATTACCTGCAATTTCTGGGAGCAAGACAGGCTCCATTTTGGGGTTGTCTTATCTTATTTTCGAGCACAAGAACACCCCTTGTTCTAATTGAGCTCAGGCCCTTGGGATCACCTGCTTCCATTGGTGTTGGGCTGTCCATCTGCAAGGCAGATGGGAAGCACAGGAGGAGCAGCCTCCTGCTCCTCTCCCCCACACTGCCTCCCCTGCACAGCCCTGCTCACCAGGTTGCTGGTCTGGATTTGGTTTCCATGGCCATTTCAGGCTCATTCTGCCAGCAATGATGTGTTGACAAGCCACTGCAATCAGGTGGTTTGGTGCCAGCACCTGCAGTGGGGTCTTGATTCAGCAAAGCAGTGGAAAAGCTTTGGGG
>NW_011153597.1:0-550 GCF_000146605.3 Meleagris gallopavo | reverse complement strand
GAGCTGTGCGTGTCGCTGTTCATTGCAGGGGACTTGGACTAGATGGCATTCAGAGGTCCATTTCCAACTCCAAGGATTTTATGACCATGTCATGACCAGCTGGGTGGATGAGGAAAGAGCAGCAGATGCTGTGTACCTTGAATTCAGCACGACACTGAATTGACGCTGTCTCCCTTAACATCCTCAGAGGTAAGCTTAGAAAGTGAGGGATAGATACTGGACAGTGAGGTGGATTGAGAACTGGCTGACAAGCAGAGCTCACAGGGCTGTGATCAGTGGCACAGTCTAGCTGTGCCACCCTGATGAGGAAAGGCTGAGAGACCTGGGGCTGTTCAGCCTGGGAAAGAGAAGGTTGAGAGGGGATCTTATCAACGTTTACCAATACCTGAATCACAGGTGGCAAGTGGATGGGGTCAGACCATTTTCAGTGGTGATCAGCAACAGGACAAGAGGCAATGAGTACAAACTGGAACACAGGAAGTTCCATACAAGCACGAGAAACAGGATTTAAGAAAATTTTGACCAGGAGAAAGGAAATATAGCTTGCTGT
>NW_011153596.1:0-576 GCF_000146605.3 Meleagris gallopavo | reverse complement strand
AAAACCTCTATACATATATACATTAGTCTCCAAGTTGCCAGGCATCGGTTTTCGATGGAGAAAAGCCTCAGATGACATCTGCTTCTATAGCAGAGTCCATCTGACGTTTAAAAATTATTTTGTTGAGGTTCAAGACATTCCACTGCTTTGTCTTGATGAAGCATTTCATGATGTGCATCGAATTTGGCAGCCAGCAGAAGAGAAGGCTCCGGGGAGACCTCCTGAGGGCGGCCTTCAGTATCCCAAGGGGGGCTGCAAAAAGCAAGGGACAGAGTCTTCAGATTGGACATAAGGAAGAAGTCTGTTACAATAAGCGTGGCACTGGAACAGGGACACTGAGGGACCCTGGGGGCTCCCTGGAGCCCTGAGCACTGGGCGTCAGGGCCTGGGGATGGAGGGCATGGAGGGCACCATCCCCCTACCCCTTTGCAGGGGGACCACTGCCACCCCCAGACCTTCCCTCGTGCTCTGAGGGGCTGTGCAGAGGAGGAGGGCCTCGAGCTGTCCTACGGATGGCCCAGGGTCACTGTGGAGATGGGACAGGGGCTGTGGCTGCTGCCCCCAGGGGACCCACAT
>NW_011153595.1:0-476 GCF_000146605.3 Meleagris gallopavo | reverse complement strand
TGTTACGGTCGCAAGATCAGACAGGACCTCTCTGAATGTAGGAAAATTGCTGTTGGCACATGAAGTAACTCATTAAAACGCAGATGGTGCTCTCGCTGGCCCCGGGACCCCCAGCACTGCCACTCCGCTCTACAATTAGGGGCTGCGGGGCTGCACCGGGCAGGGTGGAAATAAAGGGAAGCGGCGGCTGCGAACAGCGAACCCCGCAAGACGCGGGGCGAACTGAGGACAGAACGCGGGGCGAAGGAGAGCAGTTCTGGGGGTGCCCCGAGGGGAGCGGGTGCCATAGGGCGGGCTGCGGGGCTTCGTGCCTTCGTGCCCTTCTGTGTCCTAAAGGCTCCCGCAGCGGGGAAAACGGAAAACGGGAATAGGTCGAAATCGTCTCGTTCTCTCCAGTTCCTTTGTACGCTTTCGTGTGCAGCCGATGGGGACGGGAGGGAGGAGGGGGGTGGTCCGATATGCGGTGTTTTACCGCT
>NW_011153594.1:0-423 GCF_000146605.3 Meleagris gallopavo | reverse complement strand
AAAATACATGAAACCATGACAGGATGCAGCCCAGGATACGGTTGGCTTTCTGGGCTGGAAGGGCCCATTGCTGGCTTGTGTCCAGCTCCCACCCACCAGTACTCCCACGCCTATGGAGCAGGACTACGCTCAGTCCTTTCATCCCCTAGCATGTTTTGGTGGTGGGTGTTCCCTCATCCCAGCTACTGACCCTGCGCTTGGATTTGTGGCCACTGCTCAGCCTGTTGAGGTCTCTGTGGATGGCATCCCGTCCCTCTGCTGTGTCACTGCAGCCCACAGCTTGGTGTCCTTAGGGTGCACTCAACCCCACTGTTGATGTCCCTGATGAAGGGGAAACCCTTGGGAGCAGCCCTGCGGAGGACTCGGGGATCCTGGTGGATCCTGGTAGTTCCCCGCGTCACACTTTCTATCCTTCCTAAGAGG
>NW_011153593.1:0-633 GCF_000146605.3 Meleagris gallopavo | reverse complement strand
CCGAATGAAACTCTTGTTTCCTGGTTGCTTTGTTGTTGGGACCGTGGGGCCAATAGTTTGTTTCTAGATGGTAATGAAGCTCACCAACTAGGAGC
The DNA here is from genome assembly GCF_000146605.3 of Meleagris gallopavo. Lineage (NCBI taxonomy): Eukaryota > Metazoa > Chordata > Aves > Galliformes > Phasianidae > Meleagris > Meleagris gallopavo. The sequence goes on along the minus strand of NW_011153593.1, from coordinate 538 downwards.
CATTGCCAGAGCCCCAGCTATTGACCGAGGAATTAGTCGATGTTTGGATGAGTCTGCCACCCTTTGGGAACAAGTGTTAATAGCCGTGAAAGAAAGGTATCGCTTCAAAGACGGCTTGAAGCCTGTGATGAAAAGATGGGATACAGTTGAAAAGGGTATCCAGTATTTGAGGGAAATGGCTGTGGTGGAAATGATGTTTGACCCTAACTTTGTTCCTAACCACCCACGACAAGACCGCGATCCTGAGAGAGTGAGGACGACGCTTGAGATATGGCAGAGACTCATAACAACAGCACCAGACAGATATGCCGGTACACTACTGTCAGCTAATGACAGATACCGGGAACAAGAGAGAATACCCTTAGTTTTTGAATTGATTCTTACGCTCTAAAACTACGAACAACAGCTGCCCCCAACTCACGTTTCCATTGCCGCCATCTCACAAATAACGGACCTACTGAAAGAAATGCAGGGGCAAATGTCTCTACTGATTAATCGTGACAAACCTGTGCCAGTATCAGAAATGCCCGGTGAAGAT
>NW_011153592.1:0-387 GCF_000146605.3 Meleagris gallopavo | reverse complement strand
GTTGGGGAATGGCTGCGAGAGCAGGGCGGACATGAGGCTGTGTACGAGCATAACTAGTGCGGCAGCACAGGGTGCATTCTCATGAGAAAGCATTAGGAGTTAAGATAGGAGGCACAACATCCTTGGGCAGACTGTAAACAGCAGGCCATAAACAGCAGGCCTACATCCGCAGCTATGCTCTGTGGATATGTGGGGGGCCAATAAGTGGATGAGCTCAGTGGCAGGTGTGAATGCTGGCTGAGCATTGCTTGAAGCTAGGCAGCCCACCTAGACGCCCACCTTGTGCTCCAATAGTAGGCGAACACATGTCTATTAGAATCATATATAAACTCTGTGTGCGCAACAATAAAGTGAAGCTTGATCACTCATATTGAGTACTGTCGTGCT
>NW_011153591.1:0-542 GCF_000146605.3 Meleagris gallopavo | reverse complement strand
TTTTTTTTTTTTTTTTTTCCCTAATTCTGTTTTACCTACTTCCTGAATTATCAGATATGGAAGTTTAAGGTTCAAAAGTAAAAAGAGAGAGAGAAGCATCCATCTAATTATTGCATTCCACACACACAGATTATTCCTGCTTTGACAATAAAAATAATGCAGTGTAAGTAACAGTATATCAAATAAAAAAGATGAGTAATAAGGCCAATCTACATACTTTGATTTTAAGTAGACTGGAGCAGTTCCTAGGTATCTATTTTGACATGTATTCAGAATGAAAAGGGAAAGCGAAAGGATGTTTGTTCAGTATTTTTTATGATGTGTAAAACTTTAAAGAAGTATTAAGCTGAGAAGCAGAAAACAAGGCATGGATTTTCTTTTTAAAAAACAGTTAATTATTTTTTATCTCAGGTGCAGAAGTATGCATCATTGGCCAATTGTGATTCAATGAATATGCAAAGAAAAATTAGGCTTGGACAGTATGTTACTAATATTGAAATACGAGCTCTTTTTAAAATTATATTTAATATCATTTTTTTTCC
>NW_011153590.1:0-457 GCF_000146605.3 Meleagris gallopavo | reverse complement strand
GATATCGGGGCGCTATGGGAGGTGCTGGGGGGATCTTAGGGGAGATTGGGGCCTGCGGGGTATCAGTAGGGGGGAGATGAGGTGCTATTGAGACCCTATAGGGAACAACGGTGAGTTTATGGGGCGCTATGGGGGCCTGGAGAGGCTCCCTATGGGGCTGCGGTGGTTTTATATGGGGCTCTACAGGGTCCCTATAGGCCTCTATGAGGGGCTTTGGGGTCTCTGAGGGGTTCTATAGGAAGCTCTGGGGCCTCTACAGGCACTATAGGATCTCCATAAGGGCCCATTTAGGGCTACAGGATCGCTATGCGGGGCCCTATAGAGATTCTGTAGGGCTCCATATGGGGCCGTAAGGTCTCTGCGCGGCTCTACGGTGCGCTGCGGGGTCTCTAAGCGGCCATAGGTTCTCTGCAGCTCCTTGCGGAGCTCGGAGGGTCCCTGCGGGGGTTCCGGACCG
>NW_011153589.1:0-330 GCF_000146605.3 Meleagris gallopavo | reverse complement strand
AATAAAACTGGTATTTCTGGTGCAGAACATCACATTTTGGGAGAAAACGCGTATTTCTGGGAGAAAATGTCATGGTCTGTGGCCAAATCTGGTATTTCTGGGAGAAAACGTCATATTTATGGTTGAAAAATGGTATTTGTGGGAGGAAACTGTAGTTCCTGGCAGAATGTGGCTTACTTTTGGGAGAAAATGGGTGTTTGTGGTAGAAAATAGCATACTTTTTGGGAGAAATCTACTATTTCTGAGAGAAAATGTCATATTTTGGGGAAGAAAACTGGTATTTCTGGGAGAAAATGTCATTTTTTAGGTGAAAATCGGTGTTTCTGGTAG
>NW_011153588.1:0-482 GCF_000146605.3 Meleagris gallopavo | reverse complement strand
TTTTTGCCCCATTCCTGCCCTTTTTGCCCCATTCCTCCTGCTTTTCGCCCCACTTCACCCCTTTTCACTCTCTTCTGCTGGTTTTTAACCCCATTCCAACCCTTTTTTTGCCCCATTTCGCCTCTTTTTACCCCGTTCCGCCTCTTTTTTGTCCCCCGTTTCCGTTCAATTCCCGTCGTTTTGCCCCGTTTCACCTCCCGCCCCCCATTTCCACCCGCCTCCCTTTGCCCCCTCCCACCTCCTTCTTCACCCCGTCTCACCCGTAAGAAAAACAAACCCAGCCACGCAAACCCGGCCCCGATTTCCCCTCTTTTTGCCCCAAAACGAAGGGGGATCACATCGCACCACCCCCTGGATGAACGCTCGGAGCGCCCAACCCCCCAAATTCATCGCCGCCCTACGGCGCCCCGGGGGGGCCATAATTACACCCTATAACATCAGGGCCGAATCGTTTGTCCCAAAACCACCTTTTTTTCCACCCC
>NW_011153587.1:0-436 GCF_000146605.3 Meleagris gallopavo | reverse complement strand
CCAGCAGAAGCCTGTGAGAGACCGTGTCAAAGGCTTTGCTGAAGTCTAGGTAGACTACATCAACAGCCTCTCCCTCGTCTACCAGATGGGTCACTAGATCATAGAAGGAGATCAGGTTGGTCAAGCAGGACCTGCCCTTCATGAACCCACGCTGGCTAGGCCTAATCCCCTGGTTGTCCCACACATGCCGTGTGATTTCCCTCAAGACAATCCGCTCCATAACCTTCCCTGGCACCGAGGTCAGGCTAACAGGTCTGTAGTTCCCCAGATCCTCCTTACAACCCTTCTTGCAGATGGGAGTCACATTGGCAAGTCTCCAGTCTTCTGGGACCTCACCAGTCAACAAGGAGCGCTGATAGATAATGGCAAGCGGCTCGGCTATCACCTCCACCAGTTCCCTCAGCACTCTCGGGTGAATCTCATCCGGCCTTTCCAT
>NW_011153586.1:0-458 GCF_000146605.3 Meleagris gallopavo | reverse complement strand
CCTTGCATTTGTGCAGAGCTGAAGGTCTGTTCTGGACTCAGGGCAGTGATGTGGTTCAACATGGAAGGTGGCTGAGGTGCGGCGTTGGGTGAGGGGCGTGGCCTCGGCGCCATGGCGGTGATGGGGGCGGAGCAAGGGTAATGGGAGAGCTGCCGGAAGTGGAGGGGCGGGGCTTAGCGGGGACACGCCCACATCCGGCAGGATGGCCACGCCTGCTCTCTTAGCTCCGCCCACCACTTGGCTTCCCAAAGGGGCCGATGGGGGCCACTGGTGGGCATTGGGGTGAACTGGGAGCGACTGGTGGCCAACTGGGGGCTACTGGGGGCTACTGGTGGCCAATAGGGCAAACTGGTGGCCAACAGGTGGGAACTTGCGGGCAACTGGAGGCAACCGGTGGCCAATGGTTAGAACTGGTGGCCTACTGGGTTGAACTGGTGGGCAACTGGGGTGAACTGGTG
>NW_011153585.1:0-399 GCF_000146605.3 Meleagris gallopavo | reverse complement strand
AAATAATAAAAATCACGTGATTATGATTATTATGATTATAATTATTATTATTTTGGCTTAAAAACGCTGAATTGGGGTTTTTCTGCTGAAAAAAATATAACAGGGAAGATGAGAACGGGGTTGTTTTTGTTTTTGTATTTTTTTTTTAATCTTTTTTTAATGGAGGGAACAAAAATGACCAAAAACAGAGCAAAAACGACCCAAAACGCCCCCCCCCCAAAATAATGACATTCAATTGCCGAAATATGGGAATTTTACCCCCAAACCTGCCCCTTATCCCCCGCCCCATAGAATCAAACAGAGCGTTTTGGGGTCACTCACCGCAGCTCAGGGCCAACCCCAAAGGGGATGAACCACGTCACCCCCATCTCCAGCCCTAACAAAAAAAAAAAGGGGGGG
>NW_011153584.1:0-331 GCF_000146605.3 Meleagris gallopavo | reverse complement strand
TTCCAGCGCGTCCCTCCGCGGTGACGCCACTTCCAGCAACAACAGCGAACGTCAAACCTGCCTGGCAGGAGGCGCGGCGGCGGCGGCTCGCTGCGCGCCGGAGGGGCCTCACCGCCTCTTCCTACCCCTAGGGCCGCCTAGTCCCTCTCCGTCCGGCGAGGCTCACGCACCAACCCGCAACGAGCTCGTCGCGGCGGCGGTTGGACCCGAGCTCGCACAGGTACGGAAGGGCTTCCGCGGCTGGGCTCCGTCCGCGGGCAAGCGGCCGGTCGATGATGGACTGGCGATGCGGCCAATCAGAGGCCGGGCCCGGCTGGCGCGGGCCAATGGC
>NW_011153583.1:0-538 GCF_000146605.3 Meleagris gallopavo | reverse complement strand
CCACCCAGTTGGCGAGCGTCTCTACTATCTAGCCACACACTGTTGGCCCCATTGACCCAACATCAAAGTAATCATGTGGCAATAGGCTCATTTGGGTGACGTGAGGAGTCTTTTCTCAGACTTCGAATTTCATTGATTTTCAGAGATTGATCAACAATGGTAACGATATCTTGCTCACCTCTTACTTTTTCCGGACTTCTTGTTGCCCTCATTGGTGTTGGTGACCGTGGTCTTACTGAGGGCCTCTCCCCTGGACTCAGGGGTGCTTCTTGTGGATCTTGGAGCCACTCCTCTGGACCTCTTTCCTCCTCTTTCTTCTCTTCTAACTGAGTTGAGATTCGTTTCATTTTCCGTCCTCTTACAGGGGCAACTGACATCAATTGTGGTGCTTCCTGTAGTTGATCAGGTTGGTCAGTTCCAATGCTCTCATCCTCCAGTTCAGCTTGGAGCCTGTCTCGTTCGATTATGAGAGTATCTAGTTCCAGACCTTGGAGGTGTCTTGTTGAGATTGAAGACTGTTGGGTTTGGATTGCAGGGA
>NW_011153582.1:0-391 GCF_000146605.3 Meleagris gallopavo | reverse complement strand
CGTGGGCCTGGGGGTGTGGCGGGCGGGGCTAAGCGATCAAAAGGGGGCGTGGTCTCGTCGCTGAACTTTTGAGTTTGAAGCGATCAAAAGGGGGCGTGGTTAGGAATGGGGGCGGGGCCACCGAGGGAGGCTGGAGTTCTCATTGGCTGGAGGCCAGGGGGTGTGTGGAAAGGTGGGCGTGGTCCAGGGTGGAAGGGAGGGTTTCATTGGCTCGATGCCAAGAAGGGGGGGGCGTGGGTCCCAGAAGGGGGGGGGGATGCTGTGTCCTCATTGGCTGGAGGCCAGCGTAGGCGTGGTCTAGGCAGAGTGGGCGGGGTCAGGGCACAGGGTCTCGTTGGTTTGGAAGCCAGGAGGGGGCGTGGCTAAGGTGGGGGGAGGGGGGTCATTGGCT
>NW_011153581.1:0-521 GCF_000146605.3 Meleagris gallopavo | reverse complement strand
TCTGAGCCACATTTATGCCTTTTTTGCCCCCATTTCTGCCTTTCTAACCCCAATTTCTGTATTTTTAACCCAATTTTTGCCCTTTTTACCCCCATTTATCCATTTCTAATCCCCATTTCTGCCTTTCTAACCCCAAATTCTGCCTTTCTAACCCCAATTTCTGTATTTTAACCCCATTTAGACACCTTTTTTCCCCCTTATCCCTTTTTAACCCTTATTTATGCACTTTTAACCCCATTTCTGCCTTCCTAAGCCCCCATTTTCCCCTTTTTTGACCCCATTCATCCCTTTTCAACCCCTATTTATCCCATTTAACCCCATTCCTGACATTCTAACCCCAACTTCTATATTTTTGCCCCCTTTGTCCATTTTCAACCCCCATTTTTCCATTTTAGACACAATTTATCCCCTTTTAATGCCAATTTTTCCCTTTGTAACCCCCATTTTCCCCCTTTTAACCCCATTTATCCCCTTTTAACCCTTAGTTGTCCATTTCCAACCCCCATTTTCCCCCTTTTAAC
>NW_011153580.1:0-355 GCF_000146605.3 Meleagris gallopavo | reverse complement strand
CATCGATGTCCCCGTGGGGGTGGGAGGAAGGGGCTCGTGCCCCCCTCGCTGCGAATCACAGCGCATCCGGGGAGCGGCAGGGAAGGGGTTAACACGAAGTGCTGGCGAGGAGGGGGTTAACAATCCCCGACCCCCTCGGTGTAATTTTGTGACCTCCCCCCTAGCTCCTCACCTGCCCCGTGAGGAGTGGAGCGGTGTTGAGGGAACGGCTAACTCCCCCCCCGACCCGGATCACAGTGTGTTGACACGGAGCCGGCAAGGAAGGAGTTAATCTCTGTCCTCAGCGAAGGTGACAGCGTGTGGGGAGGGCAAAGGGTTAACTCTGCCTTCCCTACCCCACCCCACGCCCCCAGTT
>NW_011153579.1:0-325 GCF_000146605.3 Meleagris gallopavo | reverse complement strand
ATGTTTCCCTGCACTGAGGGACTCCACATCTGGACGCAGCACTGCAGCTGAGGGCCTCACCAGCGCAGAGCAGAGGGGATGGGGGATCTCCTCCCCTTCGCCCGCTGACTGCGCATCTTTGGATGTGTCAATGGTTTACGGGGCTGGTTCGGCCTGGTTCCGTGTCTAGAAGGGCGGAGGGATCCGCGGATCCGCTCCCCTGAAAATAAAGAAAATAGGGGACCCCGAAAGAATTTCAGAAAAGTGTCATCAATCTGAGGTAAAACTAAGTAATTTACTAAATATGGTATCAACAGAATTTTATACGGAGAGAGAATGTGAAATT
>NW_011153578.1:0-687 GCF_000146605.3 Meleagris gallopavo | reverse complement strand
TGGTCAGGCTGCCGATGGCAGTTGGTATCTGTGCAGCGATAGCAGTCTGTGTAGCAATGGCGGCACTCGAGGGAAGACACGGGGTGGCTTTGCTTATGCTTTACAGGGACAATCAGAGGAGGCAGTGTTGTGCCTTACGGCACAGTTTCCTTGTCCCAAGGATGCTTTGGCAGCAGAGGTTTGCTGTCCGGAGGCGTGAGAGCACTGGAGGAAAAGCTGCTGTGCACTGGGCCCAGAGACATCAGCTCCCAGCACGGCAGTGTCTGTGGGTGTCTGCAGCCTTTGTGTCTGTCGGGGATTGCTCCAGAGGCTGTGTAGTCGGCTGTCCGTGGCTGTTGCTTTTAGGGCGTGGGAACAGACGGCGCCACGCTGATGGGAGTGATGGTGTCCTGCTGGGGAATGGATGTGCTGGATGGCAGCAGAGGATTCTGGGCTGAGTGTGGAAAGTCTCTCTGCTCCTTCCTGAAGGTAAATTTGTCCAAGTTAGACACGTGAAGCTGGATTTGCAGGGCGCCTTGAAGGAGGTGACCCCCCGCTTGATATTGGTTGGGTAATTCAGAGCAGCTGAGATTAAGGAGACTTTGCAAGCAAAGTTCTGGAAATGGTCCAGAATGTTCTTAGTTCTTAAATTGTCTAAAAGATAGGAGCAATGCAAAAAAGAGGAAAGGAACAGAGCAGCATCCATGT
>NW_011153577.1:0-374 GCF_000146605.3 Meleagris gallopavo | reverse complement strand
AGCCCCATAGAGACCCCACAAAGACCCATAGAGCCCCATAGAGACCCCACAGAGCCCCACAGAGCCCCATAGAGACCCCATAGAGACCCCACAGAGACCCACAGAGACCCATAGGGACCCATAGAAACCCCATAGAGCCCCATAGAGACCCCATAGAGTCCCATAGAGACCCAAAGAGCCCCATAGAGACCCCATAGAGATCCATAGAGACCCCATAGAGCCCCATAGAGACCCCACAGAGCCCCATAGAGACCCATAGAGACCCCATAGAGCCCCATAAAGACCCCATAGAGACCCACAGAGACCCACAGAGAGCCACAGAGAGCCACAGGGACCCATAGGGACCCACAGAGACCCATAGAGACCCCATAGAG
>NW_011153576.1:0-338 GCF_000146605.3 Meleagris gallopavo | reverse complement strand
GCCGGCACCCCGCCCCGTCGGGCGGCGCTACACCGCTAGCGTCCATTCCCGCCTGCAGTTGGCTGTCTCCATGGAAACTGCTAGCAACGCGTCTTCTCATTGGCCGGCTCCACTGCCGTGCCCTCGCCTTCTGCCATCTTTGTGTGGGGCAAAGCCCGCACCCCGCCCTGCCGCCATCTTTGTGAAGGGCAGCGGCGGCGGCGCTGTCGTACCCTCGGCAGCCATCTTTGTGCGGGGCACCGGCCTTCCCGCGGCGGCGACGGAGACGGACCGGAGGAAGCCCCTTGCGCGGCTCCTCCCGAGGGCCGCAATAGCCTCCAGACCCGCCCCAAGCACGG
>NW_011153575.1:0-449 GCF_000146605.3 Meleagris gallopavo | reverse complement strand
CCCCAGCCGACCGCACGCTGGTGTTCGAGCACCGCCCTCCCCTGCTGCTGGTCTCGGTGTCCCGCGGTCCCCAGCCGGGGCGGCAGCTGCGCCGCGAGCTGTGCCTGGTGCACGACCAGATCCTCAGCCTCCTCACCCGGGACGGCATCCGCCGGATATTCGCACGTCGTCGGGGCTTCGATCTCCGCCGTCTCCTTTCCGGTGCCGAATCCGTTTTGGATCGTTTGCTTCTCGGTCCGGCCGCCGACGGCAGGTTGATGTTAGGAGCCGTCAAAGCCATGCCGACGCCGGCGGTTTTGAGGAGGGGGTTGGGGGTGGCTTTAAGGAAAGCCGCCTCCGGGAGCAGCCCGGCTCCGGCCTTGGCTTTGGTGGCCGTCGGGGGGCAGCTGGTGACGGCCGTGAGGCAGAGAGCGATGGCGGATGGCGGGGAGCTGAGAGCCAGCGACCTG
>NW_011153574.1:0-556 GCF_000146605.3 Meleagris gallopavo | reverse complement strand
ACCCCCTTTTTCTCACACAAATACCTGTTTTTACACGAAAAATACCCCTTTCTTACTCCCAGAAAATACCTGTTTTTACACGAAAATACCCCTTTTTCTCCCACAAATACCCGTTTTTACACGAAAATACCACTTCTACTCCCAGAAAAAGCTATTTTAAACGAAAATACCCCTTTCTCTACCACAACTAAATGTGTTTTAAAAAAATATTTCTTCTCCCACAAAAAGATTTCTTTTCGTGTAAAAACAGTCATTTCTTGGAGAAAAAGCCTGATTCATGAGTAAAAGCAGGTATTTGCGGTAGAAAAAAAGGTTTTTTTTCCTGTAAAAACAGGTATTTCTGGGAGAAGAAGGGGTATTTTCGTGTAAAAACAGGTATTTGTGTGAGAAAAAGACGTATTTTCGTTGAAAAACAGGTATTTGTGGGAGAAAAAGGGTTTTGTTTCGTGTAAAAACAGGTATTTGTGTGATAAAAAGGTGTATTTTCGTGTAAAAACTGGTATTTGTGTGAGAAAAAGGGCTATTTTTGTGTAAAAACAGGAATTTGTGGGAGAAA
>NW_011153573.1:0-691 GCF_000146605.3 Meleagris gallopavo | reverse complement strand
CAGTAGAGTTCAAAGGCTTGGAGAGGGGTGGGGGGATGCTGCTTCTCTCAAGTGCTTGTATACTAATGTGCGTAGCATGGGGAATAAACAGGAAGAGCTGGAGTTCTGCGTGCGGTCACAAGGTCATGATCTCATTGCGATCACGGAGACGTGGTGGGACAGCTCGCATGACTGGAATGTTGTCATGGAGGGCTATGTGCTTTTTAGGAAAGATCGGCTGGCTAGGCGGGGTGGTGGAGTTGCTCTTTATGTGAGAGAGCAGCTAGAATGCATTGAACTTCACTTGGGGGACAGTGATGTAGCAGTGGAGAGCTTATGGGTGAGAATCAAGGGGCAGGCTGGTAAGGGTGACACTGTTGTGGGTGTGTACTACAGGCCCCCTGATCAGGATGAGGAGGCTGATGAGGCCTTCCGTAAGCAACTGGATGTAGCGTCACGTTCCCAGGCACTGGTGCTTATGGGGGACTTCAGTTATCCAGATATTTGCTGGACGACCAACATGGCCAGACACACACGGTCCAGACGGTTCTTGCAGTGCGTTGAACACAACTTTCTGATGCAGGTGGTGGAGGAACCGACGTGGGGAGGGGTGTTACTGGGACCTTATTCTCACCAACAGGGATGGACGTGTTAAGGAAGTAAAGGTTGGGGCAGGCTTGGGTGTAGTGATCATGAGATGGTGGAGTTCAAG
>NW_011153572.1:0-422 GCF_000146605.3 Meleagris gallopavo | reverse complement strand
GGAAGTGCTGGATCCCTTCAGATGACTGTCAGATCACATCAGAGCTCAATTCGGACCACTGGATCGCACCAGATCTCATCAGAAGAGCCCAGGGTTGTGTTGGATGGAGGCTGGGAGGCGTTGGATGAGTCCTGCATCGCATCGGATCACGATGGAACCCATGGGATGGGCGCTGGGAAGTGCTGGATCCCTTCAGATGACTGTCAGATCACATCAGAGCTCAATTCGGACCACTGGATCGCATCAAAGCCCATCAGAAGAGCCCTGGGTTGCGTTGGATGGAGGTTGGGAGGCGACGGATGAGTCCTGCGTCGCATCGGATCACGATGGAACCCATGGGATGGGCGCTGGGAAGTGCTGGATCCCTTCAGATGACTGTCAGATCACATCAGAGCTCAATTCGGACCACTGGATCGCATCAA
>NW_011153571.1:0-339 GCF_000146605.3 Meleagris gallopavo | reverse complement strand
GCCCTATATATCAGCCTGACCCTACCTATAAGGAGGTGTGCTGCCTCCCTGGGGTACAGGTCAGGGACATTTCTAGGAAACTTCCTGGACTGATTCACCCTTCTGATTATTACCCCTTATTGATAGTTCAGGCTGCCAGTGATGAAGTTGCTGAAAAAAGCCTAAGGACTATCAAGAAAAACTGCAGAGGACTGGGGGGGTGGGAGGGCTAGTTGATGGAGCGGGCATGCAGGTATGTTTTCTTCTATATCTTCAATGGCAGAGAAGGATACTGAGAGGATCCAAAAAACCCACCTCATAAACAAATGGCTTAGAAGTTGGCGCAAACACAGGAATTGT
>NW_011153570.1:0-344 GCF_000146605.3 Meleagris gallopavo | reverse complement strand
AAAATGTCTGTTTTATCCGGAAAAGCGTCTTTTCTCCCAGTGTAATTTTAATTAATTGTTTACGAATGAGAGAAGAAAGTGAAGGGGGATAACCCCCAGCATCACCCCACCCCCCAAGGAAGCCCGGGTACTTCCTTGCTCTCCAGGGTACGACGTGATGTTTTAAGGAAGAGACAGCGGGTGGGGGCAGAAGGGGCGCGATCAGTCCGTGCTCCCGGAGCCGCGGCCGTGCGTTCGGCGTGTGGGGAGCGACGGGACGGGTTGGGACGGGACGGGCTGTGCTCGGCTCGGCTGTGCTGTGCTCGGGGCTGCCCAGCCCCGCTTCCTCAGCAGGTGCTGCTGCG
>NW_011153569.1:0-652 GCF_000146605.3 Meleagris gallopavo | reverse complement strand
CTGGGGGTCCTGATAGATGAAAAACTTAACATGAGCCAGCAATGTGCCCTTGCGGCTCGGAAGGCAAATGGTATCCTGGGCTCCATCAGAGGAGGGGTGGCCAGCAGGGACAGGGAGGCGATTGTCCCCCTCTACTCTGCTCTTGTGAGGCCCCATCTGGAGTACTGTGCCCAGGTCTGGAGCCCCCAGTAGACAGGGAGCTGCTGGAGAGGGTCCAGAGGGGAGCCACAAAGATGATCAGGGGACTGGAGCACCTCCCCTGTGAGGACAGGCTGAGGGAGCTGGGCTTGTTCAGCCTGCAGAAAAGAAGGCTGCAGGGTGACCTCATTGCAGCCTTTCAATACCTAAAGGGAGCCTACAAACAGGAGGAGAATCAACTCTTTGAAAGGGCTGATAACTGCTGGACAAGGGGAAATGATTTTAAGTTGAGGGAGGGGAGATTTAGGTTGGATGTCAGGGGGAAGTTCTTTACAGCGAGAGTGGTGAGGTGCTGGAACAGGCTGCCCAGAGAGGTTGTGGATGCCCCATCCCTAGAGGTGTTCAAGGCCAGATTTGATGGGGCCATGGGCAGCCTGGTCTAGTATTAAATGTGGAGGTTGGTGGCCCTGCATGTGGCAAGGGGGTTGAGATTCATGATCCTTGAGGTCCCTTC
>NW_011153568.1:0-451 GCF_000146605.3 Meleagris gallopavo | reverse complement strand
ACAAAATCAGCGTTTTCTACCAGAAATACCAGTTTTCTCCCGGAAACATGCCATTTTCCGCCAGGAACTGCAGTTTCCTCCCACAAATACCATGTTTCAACCAGAAACATGACATTTTCTCCCAAATTTCACCCAGAAATTGCAATATTCTCCCAAGAAATATCTCGTTTTCTTCCAGAAAGAGCAGATTTCTCCCCTGAAATATGACATTTTGGAACAGAAATACCAGTTCTCTCACAACAAAATCAGCGTTTTCTACCAGAAATACCAGTTTTCTCCCGTAAATATGGCATTTAACTCTCAGAAATGGCAGTTTTCTCCCCAAAAATATGGTATTTTCTCCAACAAGTGACAGTTTTATCACAAAAATACGACATTTTCCACCACAAATACCAGTTTTCTCCCAAAAATATGCCATTTTCCGCCAGGAACTGCAGTTTCCTCCCACAAG
>NW_011153567.1:0-519 GCF_000146605.3 Meleagris gallopavo | reverse complement strand
AGACCTAGGGGTCAGAGGTCATGGCACGGGTCAGAGGTCAGGTCTGGGGGTCAGAGGTAATGGCAGGGGTCAGAGATCAGGGCAGGGGTCAGAGGTCAGGGCTGGGGTCAGAAATCAGGGCAGGGGTCAGAGGTAATGGCAGGGGTCAGAGGTCAGGGCTGGGGGTCAGAGGTAACGGCAGGGGTCAGAGGTCAGGGCTGGGGTCAGAGGTCAGGCAGGGGTCAGAGGTCAGGGCAGGGGTCAGAGGTCAGGGCTGGGGGTCAGAGGTAACGGCAGGGGTCAGAGGTCAGGGCTGGGGTCAGAGGTCAGGCAGGGGTCAGAGGTCAGGGCAGGGGTCAGAGGTCAGGGCTGGACATCAGAGGTCAGGGCTGGGGGTCAGAGGTCAGGGCTGGGGGTCAGAGGTCAGGGCTGGGGGTCAGAGGTGATGGCAGGAGTCAGAGGTCAGGGCAGGGGTCAGAGGTGATGGCAGGAGTCAGAGGTCAGGGCTGGGGGTCAGAGGTGATGGCAGGGGTCAGAGGT
>NW_011153566.1:0-328 GCF_000146605.3 Meleagris gallopavo | reverse complement strand
TTCGCCCCCATTTCTCCCCGTTCCCCCCCTCCAGCCCTACCGCACCGGGAGCTGACCCCGCACCTTACCCGCTCCTAAGTGCCGCTGAGCAACACGCAGCTCTTCTCCCCTCCGCTGCCGCTCCTCCGCATCCTCCTCCCCAGCCCCGTTCCCCGCAGCCCGGAGGCGCCCAGAGGCGGCTGTAAGGGGCTCGGCGTGCCTGGGGCACCCCGCACCTCGCCGGGTTCGGAGCTGCGCACCGGAGCGGGGCCGGGCGGGCACTGGGGCTGCGGAGCCGAGAGGAGGGAGGAATTAGCATTTCTGCCAGCCTCCCCCTCCGCACGGCCGC
>NW_011153565.1:0-553 GCF_000146605.3 Meleagris gallopavo | reverse complement strand
TCCTTTCTGCCTCATGGAGACTCTGTTCACCTCTTTCCCCCGCACAACCCATTAAGTTCCTCCCAGAATCTCTTTCAACAACATTGAAACCCCATTCCCCTCTTCCCCCTGCCCCGTGTCCCCTGAGGTCTCCCCCAAACTCCCTTTCCACAGCATGGAAGCCTCACTTAACCTATTTTTTTCCTCCCCACAACTCCCCTTTCCATCCCTGGAGTCCTGCAGAAAAACCTGGAGATGTCCTAGGAGGGTTTGGGGCATTCAGGGGGTCCCCAGGTTGGCCGCGGGGGGTCCCCTTGAAGGATCTGGAAGCTCCCAGGATGGCTCCAGGAGCTCTGAGGAGCCACTGGGATGATCTGGAGATGTCCCAGGGGAGTCTGGTAGGGTCCGGAGAGTCCTCATGTGGGTCTGAGTGGTCCTGGAGTCATCCAGAAGGGTCTGGGGGTGTCCCAGAGGTCCAGGGGGTCCTCATGTTGATCCAGGGGGTCCCTGGATTCACCCAGAAGGGTCTAGAGGTGTCCCAGAATGATCCTGTAGGGCCCAGAGGGTCCTCAGG
>NW_011153564.1:0-302 GCF_000146605.3 Meleagris gallopavo | reverse complement strand
CCACCCCACCCCCCACTCTTACCCATTCATTGTTGAGATCCGCCTAAGGCCACAGCGCTGCCGAAGTAGGAGCCGACCTGGCGGCCTCGTAGCAGCCCACTCCTCTGCAGGGTCTGCTGGGGGCTGGTGCTCAGCAGGTACACAGCCCCGGTGTGCTGATACCGGGGGGCTCCGGCCACCACCGTCACCGCCTCCTGCTGCAGCACCCCGCTGCCCACCTCTGCTGCATACCCTGCAGCCAAAGCACCGCTGCCAAATCCCCCCCAGAACCCAACACAGCTCCCCTCCGACCCCCTCCTCCA
>NW_011153563.1:0-535 GCF_000146605.3 Meleagris gallopavo | reverse complement strand
AGCAGAGAGGAAGGTGAAAGAAAGGCACAGAACTAGTTTATAGAACGAGGCAAGCAAACATGAGAACACGAGCCAGCCTAGAGTCTAACCTGCACTGCTGATAACAGCACACAAGACAGAGGTGGCCTGTCTACAGGTCCCTGGCCCTTCTCAAGTGCAGCAGATTAGAGCAAGCATCTACTCTAGCCACTGAACACGACATGGGATTTAGAAAAATTTTACTTGCTTTCCCCATCCTGGCACACAAGTGTTACTTGCAGAATATCTTCTGATCTTATAATTGGTTTTGTAGCCTCATCCTTGGGAGACTAAGTTAACCAACAAGATTTGTGCAGATTTGACCAGAAGATATGGACAGAACAGCCAACTATCCAGACATCCGTCCTCACCCTGTTACCATCGTTTTCTGCAGCCCGTTCTGTGAACTATTCAGGCAGACAGAGGAACCCGTAGCGACCCGTAACTTGGTTTCCAGATGTTCCGGCAACAGCGGGTGCGACACTAAAGCACTGAGCGCCTCGCCCCGCAGCCCACT
>NW_011153562.1:0-409 GCF_000146605.3 Meleagris gallopavo | reverse complement strand
GACTGGACCCCCATGGGATCCCATAATGTGGGGCCAGGACCCATAGGGCCCCACAGACCCCCATAGGATCCCCCCCATCCCCACAGACCCCCCCAGCCCCCCTCAGATCCATTTTTTGCCCTTCCTTCCCCCCCCGCGGCCTACTCCTCCCCCCGAATCCCCGGCCTTGCGTAACGCCTCTCCCCGCCCACCCCCCGCCCTTCCCCGGCCGCGACCCTGAACTCATCCGGAGCTCCGGGGCGGGGCCTTCCGGGACGGATCGGCGGGAGCCATGGAGCGGCCGTGGGACTCTAATGAGGGTCTTAATGAGGATCCTAATGAAGATCCCGATGAGGAGGACTATAAGGACTCCGATGAGGAATTGTACGAGTTCCCAGACGACGACCCTGATGATGGACCGGAGGTAATG
>NW_011153561.1:0-401 GCF_000146605.3 Meleagris gallopavo | reverse complement strand
GTGGGTGCGGGAGCGACGCGGGGACAACGCCAGAAGCTGCTGGTGAGGGACAGGGTGGGGGGTCAGGGGGGAGGAAGGACGTGGGCACAGAGGTGGGACGGCACCAGGACCCCGATGGGACGGTGGGTGCAGGATGCGTCCCGACCCGGCTGCTGGAGCGGAGGAGCATCGGTCAGCGTGGTGGGGGCTGGGGGGCGGTGGCTGCGGGGACCTGAAGGCACGAGGGGTGCCCCCAGGACACGGATGGCAAGGTGGGCACAGAATGCGGGCACGGGGCTCTGTGTGGGTCGGAGCAGTGGGTGCAGAGCCCCCCACCTCCAGGTCAGAGCAGTGGGCTCAGGATGTGGGCGCTGTGCCCCCCCCACGGTGGGTGCGAGACGTGCCCCCCCCCCTCCCTTTTT
>NW_011153560.1:0-305 GCF_000146605.3 Meleagris gallopavo | reverse complement strand
AGGCGTGGGGACGCGGGATGCCTTTGCAGCGGGCGGTTAGTGCTGTGTAATTCATGATGTCATTGTCCTAATAAAGCGCCTTTCTGCCGGGCAGCGCTGCCATGCATTACGAAACGTGATGTAAGGGCACGCCATGCGGACGGGCTGAGCCGGGTCGGATGTCGGCTGGGCGCGATCCGCTCCCGGCGCGGCCGCTCTTAAAGACGACCGATGCCGCACGCCGCGAATTAACCTTCTTTTTTCAGGTTTTATTAATATTCTTCCCCTGTTGCAGCGCTGCCTAGGAATGAGAACCGTGTAAGGCT
>NW_011153559.1:0-321 GCF_000146605.3 Meleagris gallopavo | reverse complement strand
TATCTCCCTCTTACTTCTAATAAAGACTCCTTGCCTCTTCTTTCCTATCTTTTCTATTGCCCCCCTTCCCTTCTCCATTACCCTAATTCATAATAGTGTCCATCCTCCCCTTCCCCATCTCCCTGATTAAGATCTGTAATAAACTGGTCGGACCAACATTTGAACCAGTGTTTCTTAATCTCACGCCTGGTATACATATATTAAAAAAACCTCCTCTCCCTCCTATAAATTGGAGCGAGACAATAGTTTACAGAAGCAAATGTGCAGAGGCTTCTAAAAGAATGAGGATTGTAACAAGCTGAGATTAGAACAATGTGGCAG
>NW_011153558.1:0-426 GCF_000146605.3 Meleagris gallopavo | reverse complement strand
CGGAGTGCGGTATCACAGCCCCCTCCCGCTCTCCATTTCTTACTCCTCTATGTAGGCACAGAAATATACACACATGATGCACTGCACATAACGCCCTGTTCCCCCCCCCCCCCGCCCCCTCTCCCCGCTGCTTTTTGGTCCCCTCGGAGTCTGCAGAGGGGGGAGGGGGGGCGGCCCCATGGCCGGGCCGCATCCCCGCGATCGCGGGGGTCGAACAAAGCCGCCATTCCTCCACAAGTTGCGGAGCGGAGCCCGACCCGCGGAGTGTCGCGCAGCCGCCCCGCAGCGGGGGACGCCGGCTGCGCCGCGGCCAAACTTCTTTGTTAATAACGAACGAGACGATAAAACGGGATGCCGTCCCGCGGAGGGTATCCCGGCAACTTTCCTCACAATAAACCCGCCCCGGTACCTGAGGGAAACTTGTTG
>NW_011153557.1:0-305 GCF_000146605.3 Meleagris gallopavo | reverse complement strand
CCCTGCCCCCAACCCTCCCTTCCTGCACTGCCCCCCAGCCACCTCCCCATCCCCCTGCCATCCAGCCCTGCCACCCCCACAGCCTCTCAATTCCTCCCCCCAAAGCACTTCCTTGACCACATACTGTTTTTCCCCCCCCACATGAACCCACCCCCAAATTTCTGGGGGCTCACCTGCAGAGGGCTCCCAGGATGTGCTCGTGGGCACCATCGTGCTCCGTTCGCAGGAGAGCTACAAGTTGTGGCACCATCCCCAGGCGACACAGGGGCTCTGGGGACAGGGTCAATTGGTTGTGGGGTTTTTTT
>NW_011153556.1:0-396 GCF_000146605.3 Meleagris gallopavo | reverse complement strand
TGGAGCTGGGAAGGAATGGGTGGGGAATGAAGGAATGGGCGGGGAGTGAAGGAATGGGGGGGGAGTGAATGGAAGTGTGGGGGAGAGAGAGGGTGGGGTGAAATGGAAAGGGTGGGGTTCGATGGGGTGGAGCTAAGGGGGGTTGGGGTAATGGAGCTGGGAAGGAATGGGTGGGGAGTGAAGGAATGGGCTGGGAGAGAGAGGGTGGGGTGAAAATGGAAGGGGGGGCTTGATAGAGTGGGGGTTCAATGGGGTTGGGGCTAAAGGGAGTGGGAGTAATGGGAATGAATGGGTGGGGAATGAGAGGAGAAATGGGTTGGAATGAATGAATGGGCTGTGAGAAAGTGGGCGGGGCTAAATGGAGTGGGTGGGGCTTAATAGGGTGGGGATTAATGG
>NW_011153555.1:0-340 GCF_000146605.3 Meleagris gallopavo | reverse complement strand
GGCCCATAGAAGGAAGTCAACTTTCACCGATCGTCACTCATCTTGAAATTTACCAACGTGTCGCGATGAAATTGTATAAGCGTCGCGGTGTATTGGATCTCTGCATTAGGGAAAGCTCACCCTTTAGTCAACCTAATCATTGGTTTACGCCATGAAGGGGTGGAGTGTATGGGGCTGCTGAATCATGGCCTGAACCATCGATTGATCACCTGAGGTGAGCAATGAGTCAGCCACGGGAGCAGAGGTGAAGACAAATCACCTGTGCTGCAGGAAGGGGTGGAGCCTGGCTGCACCTCTCCCAGACCATTTAAGAGCTGACTGCCAGTGGGGAAGGATCTCT
>NW_011153554.1:0-489 GCF_000146605.3 Meleagris gallopavo | reverse complement strand
TGGGGCGGGGGAGGGGGGGCATTAATTAATTAATTGCCCATCAGGGTCATTAATGGTGTTAATAGCCCTCAATTGGGGCGAGGGGGGCTTTAATTAATTGCCCTTCAGGGTCATTAATGGTGTTAATAGCCCTCAATTGGGGCGGGGGGGGCATTAATTAATTAATTGCCCATCAGAATCATTAATGGTGTTAATAGCTCTAAATTGGGGTGGGGGGGGGATTAATTAGTATCTCATCCGAGTCATTAGTGGGGTTAATGGCCCACTAATAAATGGCACCAAAAAATTGAATTTTGGGGATTACTTTTGAGGTATTTTTGGGGTATTTTGGGGTATTTTGGAGAGTGGGGCCATCAGTAGGTTCCAGAGTGAACGGTCCCAAAAAATGGGGGTTTTTGGGATTATTTTTGGGGTATTTTGGAGCTTTTTGGGAAGAGGGAAACATCAGTAGGATCCAGAGTGAAAGGTCCCAAAAATGGAATTTTAGGG
>NW_011153553.1:0-609 GCF_000146605.3 Meleagris gallopavo | reverse complement strand
CGCCGCATACCGCAACGGCTGCCGGGACCGCAGCGCCGGGCCGAAATCGAGCGGGGCAGCCGGCAGCTGCACGGAGCGCGGCCCGGCCGGCACCTCGCGTTTCAACTTTGTGCCGGAACGCTCGCTTCCGGTCAGGGGACAGGATGGACCAATCACCGCCGTGCCGAAACCGGAATTGCTCTTGTCGCCCACTGCGTGACGGGAGGAAGGTAGAAACGGGACCCGCTGACACACCGCCGCCATGTTGGGTGCGTCTCCGGCTCCGCTCCGGCGCCGAAGGGAGGCGCAATGCGGTGGTGAAACTGAATTTATGCAGCCCAACGAGGCCTGGATTGGCGCCTAACGCATCTTAACGATGAGTCTGTCAGAGCCGTTTTATCACTCCCCCCCAAAAGCACTTCGAGTGCTTTAGGAGCAGCAGTGGCATTTTGAATAAACTCAGCATATTTAGCAAAGCTGCAACAGCTGCGTGACAGAACTTTGGGAAAAAAATAATCTCCAAGGAATGTTGAATAGTGTTATTTAATGATCATCCGGTACTTAAATTAAGTAAACCAAGGCATCACCTCCCAGCCAAGCAGCTCCCAGCCAAGCAGGTGCAACCAGCAC
>NW_011153552.1:0-379 GCF_000146605.3 Meleagris gallopavo | reverse complement strand
CTTTTTATTTCTCCCTCCCTTTTTTTTCTCTTCTCTTCCAGCCTTCTTTTCCCACCTTCTTTTACCGCACCTTTAACATCTTTGCCCCGTCCTTTTCCCACCGCTTTCTCATTTTCTTTTCCCCGCCTTTCTCCTTTTTTTTCCTCCTCATCCCCTTCATTTCCTCCCCCCTCCCTCGGCCCCTTTTTTGCCTCCCACTCCAATTCCCTTTTCTACCCCCAGCCCCTATTTGTCCCTCGTCCTCTTTGCCTCCCATCCCCTTTTCCTTTCCCTCCCTCGGCCCCTTCTTGGCCCACTTCAATTCCTTTCTCCTCCCTCAGCCCCTTTTTGCCTCCCATCCCTTCCTCCCTCCTTTCTCCCCCCCCTTTCCTTCTCTACT
>NW_011153551.1:0-787 GCF_000146605.3 Meleagris gallopavo | reverse complement strand
ACTGGGGCATGGGGCTGGAGGACTTGGAGGTGGGGCTGGATGACTGGGGGTGGGGCTGGAGGACTTGGGGGGCGGGACTGGAGGACTGGGGGCCGTTTCTGATTGGCAGGCATCATGCTGGTGGCCATCAATCCGTACGAGGAGCTGCCCATCTAGGGGGACAACTTGATCTGGGCCTACAGCGACCATAATAGAGGGAATATGGACCCCCATATCTATGGGGTGGCAGAAGAGGCCTATAGGACGATGGACAGGTGAGAGAGGGGTTATGGGGTTTTTGTGGGGTCTTAGGGGATCTTCTGGGGTCTTCTGGGGTCATATGGGGTTCTATGGGGTCTTTTGGGGTCCTATGGAGTCTTATGGGGTCCTTATGGGGTTCTTATAGGGACTTATGGGGTCCTTATGGGGTTCTTATAGGGACTTATGGGGTCCTATGGGATTTTTAGGCTTCTCTGAGTTTCTGTGGAGTCCTGTGGGGTTTTCTGGACTCCCGTCAAGATTTTGCGACCCCATAAAAACATTATGGGGACCTGAGCCTTAATGAGAGGATGGGCTTAATTAGCGAGGTGCTTAATTACGACGTTAATTTGTTTGTAGGGAAGGCAAAGATCAATCGGTGGTGGTGAGCGGCAAATCCAGGGCAGGGAAAACAGTGTCAGCCAAATACGCCATGAGGTTCTTTGGGACCGTGGGGGGATCTTGTGGGGCCGTGGAGAGCAGGGTGATGGCAGCCAACCCCACCATGGAGGTGGGATTTGTGGGGTTTTTGGGGGGTTTGGGGGGTTTT
>NW_011153550.1:0-355 GCF_000146605.3 Meleagris gallopavo | reverse complement strand
TGGGTTTTAATTGGGTCTTATTGGGGGTTTTAATTTGGTCTTAATTGGTGTCTTAATGGCGTTTTAATTGGGTCTTATTTGGGGTCTTAATTGGGTCTTAATTGGGGTTTTAATTTGGTCTCAATAGGAGCCTTAATGGGGTTTTAATTGAGGCCTTAATTGGGGTCTTAATGGCGTTTTAATTGGGTCTTAATTGGGGTCTTAATTGGGTCTTAATTGGCGTCTTAATGGCGTTTTAATTGGGGTCTAAATTGGGGTCTTAACGGGTTTGTAATTGGGTCGTAATTGGGGTCGAAATCGGCTTTTATTTCGGTTTTAATTACGGTCATAATTGGGGTTTTAATTGCAGACCGCT
>NW_011153549.1:0-519 GCF_000146605.3 Meleagris gallopavo | reverse complement strand
CCGTTACGGGGCCATGGGGCCATATGGGGCCGTTATGGGGCCGTTATGGGGCCAATAGGACCGTTATGGGGCCATTGTGGGGCCGTTATGTGCCATAGGACCGTTATGGGGCCATGGGGCCGTATGGGGCTGTATGGGGCCATTATAGGGCCGTTACGGGGCCATGGGGCCGTTATGGGGCCGTTATGGGGCCGTTTTGGGGCCGGCGGCTCACGTTGATGCAGAAGAGGGTGGTCATGCGGTGCAGGTAGTTGGGGTCGGTGGCCATGGCCAGGACCTTGGGCACGATGGTGCCCTGCGCCCAGTCCTGCCCGAAGCGCTCCACCAGTTTGCGCAGGTTACTGGTGGCCGCTTCCCGGATGGCGTACACTGCGGGGCCACCAGTAAGGACCAGTAAGGACCAGTAAGGGCCCCGTCCGCACCCCCCGCTGCCACCCGCTTCTTCCCAGCCTGCCCTGCTGCTCCACCCCGGTGCTCCCGGTGCCCTCCCAGTAGCCCCCAGTACCATCCGGTGCCCTC
>NW_011153548.1:0-347 GCF_000146605.3 Meleagris gallopavo | reverse complement strand
CGTCACTCGTCGGTCCCAGGGCTGGGCTGTACTGGGAGGAACTGGGAGGAACTGGGAGGAACTGGGTGCTGCTGTCCCCACAGAAGCGTAAAGTGGAGGTGGTCTCACCTGCCACCCCCGTCCCCGCGGCCACCGAGACCTCGCAAGCCTCCGTCTTCCCCCAGGTGAGACCCCCACCCCCCGACCCCCCAGTAGCACCAGTAGCTTCCCAGTAGCACCAGTAACCCCCCAGTAGCACCAGTAACCCCAACATTCCTACGCCTGGTTCTCCCAGTGACCAAACTGGGCCGTTGGGGGGGAGGTCTTTGGGGGTCCCCAGCTGTGTATTGGGGTTGGGGTCTCAGTGC
>NW_011153547.1:0-384 GCF_000146605.3 Meleagris gallopavo | reverse complement strand
CCCCCAAACCCCCAACTCCATCGCTCAGCACCTTTGCCAACACCGCCACCAACCCCATCCCTTCCAACTCTTCCAACGCCGTGCGATCGTAAGCGAAGGCGGCCAAAGCCAACAGCACCCTTGGGTGCCAACCCCGAGCTTTTGGGTCCCCCAGGAGGGTCACCAAGGTCCCCAACCCCCCGCCGCCCTCACCTTGGCCCGGTTGACGGCTTCACGGCACAGAAGGCAAAGAGCCCGCAACGCCGGGCCGCCGCCGTGGCAAGGGGCACCAGTGGGGGGCAAACGTTTGCCAATGAGCCCTTGGGTGATGATGGAACCACCAGGAGCACCAGCATGGCCGCCACCACCAACCACGTGGCTGCCAACAACATGGCCGCCAACATG
>NW_011153546.1:0-379 GCF_000146605.3 Meleagris gallopavo | reverse complement strand
AAAAGGAAAGCGCCAAACCTTTCGATTTCCCAAATAATGGGATTTGGGGGAGGAAGGGAGGGGAGCAGCCAGCAGCTCTGCCCCCAAAACTCCGGGGTGTTTTTGGGGGCCCTGTGTGGGATCCCCACGCTGTGGTTTCACCATCGCCGTTTGTGAAACGAGCTGCCGGCTTCCGCCCGCGGCTTCCTCTCGGTGTGCTCCCCTTCCTAATTAAGCAGCGGCGTTAATGAGCCAAGTGGGCACGGGTTTGAAGCTGCAGGGTGATGCAGTTCGGGGGGTGGCTGCCCTACGGTCGGTCCGTCTGCACCGTTAGCAGAGCTGTGGGGTGGGATGTGGGGGTTTGGGACGTCCCCGTTTATTTGGGGGCATCCCCAGTTTG
>NW_011153545.1:0-337 GCF_000146605.3 Meleagris gallopavo | reverse complement strand
GCGGAGTTTCTGGGTAGGGGAGTGATGACTGGGAGGGGGCAGGGCCTGTGGGGTGGGGCTATGGGAGGTGGGCGGGCTTCTGCAAAGGGGCGTGGCCTATTCGGGCGGGGTTTTTGAGAGGGGCGGAACTTCCGGCAGTTGGGGCGGGGTCCATGGAAGGGGGGGCTGTGGGCTGTGGGTGAACAGGGAGGCGTGGGCAGAATGGAACCATATGGAGCTCTACTTCCGGTGTGGGCGGGGCTTGAGCCAGAAAGGGCGTGGCCTGTAGGGGGGGCAATGGTCTACGGATGGGCGGAGCTTTGGGAGTGGGTGGGCCATCACAACCCAGGGAACGGTC
>NW_011153544.1:0-364 GCF_000146605.3 Meleagris gallopavo | reverse complement strand
CGGGGCATAGTTCTATTTCTTAGCTTTTAGTAACGAATCTCTCTCTCTGCTCTTAGAGAGCTTCGTTAGGGGAGCATTATCAGTAGTTAGGTTTCTGTGCTGAAAAAACTTGACCTTGAAAAGACTAGGCATGCTGCCAGTGTTCTGGGATATTTGTAAACTTTGAGCACTGCTCAGTCTGGGTAGTGCCTTTTTCTTTTTTTCCCTTTTTCCTCCTTCTTCTTGTCAGTTTCAATTCATTAACCCCTGTTTTAATAGACACCAGCAATGACCCCACTTTTCATTGTGGGGGTGTTGAGTAAAGGCTTACAAGCCATCATGTTATTCTCAACCTATTGGCAAATTATCAAGGCCATAATTACTT
>NW_011153543.1:0-727 GCF_000146605.3 Meleagris gallopavo | reverse complement strand
TTTCCCCCCAGTCCCAAAGCTGCCCTTTTTTGTGAGTCTATACAGTGGTCTTAGCAGCTGCACTAGGTGAAGTATAAAAGAACGCCAATAACCTAATACACCTAGAAACTCTTACAGCTGCTTCGATGTTGTAGGGACTGTGAATGCCTGAACCTTATCTATGACAGCACTGGGTAGTACTTTGGTCTTTCCTGACCAAACCACCCCCAGGAATTTTACAGACAGGCCTGGACCTTGCACCTTTTGGGGATTTATAGCCCATCCCCTCTGTTGTAAATAGGCGGTTAATGAATCCGCCACCTGTCCTACTGCCTCCAGTGAGTCGGATGTCAGCAGGAGATCATCAGTATAGTGATACAGGTTAACATTATCAGGTTTTTCCCAATTGGCCAGGTCACGCACCACTAGATTGTGACAATATGTTGGTGAATGCACGTACCCCTCTCTCTGGCAGGACCTGAAAGGTCCACTGCCTGCCTCTCCATGTGAATGCAAATTGATCTTGCGATTCTTCGGTAATTGGGATACTGAAGAACGCATTTGCTAAATCTACGACACAATGATAGGTTTTTATCTCCCTACTCAATGTGTCCATTAGGGAGGCAATATTGGGTACGGCTGCATGAATAGGCGGTGTGACCTTATTTAATTCCCTGTAATCTACTGTCATGTACTACATGTGCCATCCGACTTTTGCACTGGCCATATGGGGGAATTATATGGGCTG
>NW_011153542.1:0-508 GCF_000146605.3 Meleagris gallopavo | reverse complement strand
AGCAGTGGAAACCTCACTCTAATGAAATTGTGGCTCGAAATAAAGGCAGAGACATAGTATTCAGAGGTAGGCGTAGTGCATTCTGCATGTAGCCAAGGCGAAGTGCAAACCGCTCCTTTCCGATGTGCGCACAGGAGCCCGCTCACTCGTCGGAGAAAAGCAGCCGGCTGAAGTGGCCCGTTCTCGGCAAGCGAGAAACAAGAGACCGCTGCTGACGGCTGAAAGCGGCATTCGGGGAGAAGCGCGATTTCTCGGCCAGCTGCGGCAAAATCTCCGGAGCGGTTCAGCGCGAATGCCGCTTTCTACGCGTGAGAGCGAAGGAGTACGAGTCCGATGCCTACAACTGCAAATTCAGCCTCCTGCACTACCTGCGAGTGGGTGTTTTTTCTCCGCAGTCCTGAAAGGATCTCTCCCCGCTTTCTGTCACGCACACCGTGAGAGCACTACGTCTGTCGCTCCTCGAACTTCCAGGTGTCTTTTTAGTGAGGGTTTTCCCTTCCACTCTTTT
>NW_011153541.1:0-398 GCF_000146605.3 Meleagris gallopavo | reverse complement strand
AAAATCACCCTTTTTCTCCCACAAATACCTGTTTTTCACGAAAATACCCCTTTTTCTCACACCAATACCTGTTTTTAACACGAAAATACCCCTTTTTCTCACACCAATACCTGTTTTTACACGAAAAACCCCTTTTTTTCTTCCACAAATAACAGTTTTTACTCGTTAATATGGCTTTTTCTCCAAGAAATAACTGTTTTTACACGAAAATAAATCTTTTCGAGGGAGAAGAAATATTTTTTTAAAACACATTTATTTGTGGTTGAGAAAGGGGTATTTTCATTTAAAATAGGTTTTTGTGGGGAAAAAGGGGTATTTTCGTGTAAAAACAGGTATTTTTGTGAGAAAAAGGGGTATTTTGGTGTAAAACAGGTATTTGTGGGAGAAAAGTGGTATTT
>NW_011153540.1:0-359 GCF_000146605.3 Meleagris gallopavo | reverse complement strand
CATCTCCTTACAGCAGGACATTCTCCCCACTTCCCTTTCTCATGACAAGCAGAGCCAGGCATGGAACAGAGCTAATAGCAGCTGAGAGTTCTGCTGAGCTTAGAACTCTGTTTGCAGAATGAAGAGAACAAGAAGGAGCTTCACACTCACCTGGTTCCCAAGAAGATGCAGGTGAAAGAAGTGGATGAGGTGGCAAGGAGTTCGCTGCCTTTTATAATGGACCCAAGCTGCCCCATTTCCAGAGGCATCCTTTGCAGCAGTGATTATTTTGTGACAAGAACCTCTTGAATGCAAAACATCCCAGCTAATGTTATGGGCTGTGTGTTGGTTTCCTGTGCTGCTGCTACTTGTCACATCCT
>NW_011153539.1:0-648 GCF_000146605.3 Meleagris gallopavo | reverse complement strand
TATATCACCTTGCCACGATCTCGCAATGGTAAGCGTTATGTGCTTACTATGGTGGAGGCAACCACTGGGTGGCTTGAAACATATGCAGTACCCCATGCTACCACCCGAAATACCATATTAGGTCTCGAGAAACAAGTCCTATGGTGACATGGCACTCCAGAAAGAATTGAATCAGATAATGGGACTCATTTCAAAAGTTCTTTTGGAAATACATGGGCCAAAGGTCGTGGCACTGAGTGGATTTATCATATCCCCTGTCATGCACCAGCCTCTGGTAAAATTGAACGATACAATGGGTTGTTAAAAAACTATGTTGAAAGCAGTGGGTGGCAGAACATTTAAGCACTGGGAGAAGCATTTGGTAGAAGCCACCTGATTGGTGAACACTAGAGGATCTATCAGTTGCACTGGTCCTACCCAATTCAGCTCCCTACATACTGTAGAGGGAAATAAGGTCCCTGTATGTCAACAGTTTATGGGCTGGTATGGCCCGGTTCCGTGACCACTGGGGCAGAGGAATCCACAGATCCGCGCCTCCAGTTCTCAGAAGAGAAGAACGACATACCCCAGATGACTTCGCTTTCAGAGGGGAAGATACGTCACAGGAGAAAGTCACGGGGCTCACTTTTTTGCTCGCTGCCTGGCAGT
>NW_011153538.1:0-483 GCF_000146605.3 Meleagris gallopavo | reverse complement strand
AAAGGTTTTAAAATAAACTCAGTCCTTTATTTATAGGAAGCTGTAGCATTCCCTGAATTTAACTGATTTATTTCTAAATATTCAAGGTGGCCTAATCACTTAAACAGAAAGACACTGTTGCATCTAGGAACAGTGTTGCTTTTAAAGTGACTGTATCCCGTCAAATGCTGCTCATATTACAAATATGAAAGGCAAGCAAGACGACGTAATGACAAGATAACAGCAGGAAAATCCTGCTGCTGAAGCAGCTGGAACGTTAAACCCAGCAATGGAATTCTACCAAGTAACTGCCATTTCCATCTACATTCTTTCATCTGAATTATTAATACAAATAACTGTTTTTGGTGTAGGAAATACAAGCCTTGTCTTGACTTGCTTCAAATGACATTGTTATACCTGTTGTGTTTGATCTGTTTTCTTATTCTTTAAAATTAAAAATGAAAAGAGTAACCTGAGTTAAGAAATACTGCCACCGCCTATGGA
>NW_011153537.1:0-426 GCF_000146605.3 Meleagris gallopavo | reverse complement strand
GCTGCGGGAACGGGGCTGAGCGCTGCGGGAACGGGGCTGAGAGCTGCGAGTGCGGGGCTGAGCGCAATAGGAAGCGCACAGAGCGCTTTGGGTGCAGAGCAGCGCTGCTCTGCGCGGCCCACGGCTTCGCACCGGCGGCTATTTTGTAGTGTGTCCCCCACCCCGGGAAAAATAATCAATAAATAGAGGAAGGAGCCCCGGCCTGCGTTCACTTGTAGGCTCCAAAAGCTGCTGAGCCCGGGCTTCCCGGCGCCGCTGGGTAACGGGCTCATTCCACGGCTGAGCCTTTTGTTGCTTAGAAAATGACTCGCTCGTATTTCCGCGCGTAGCGGCGATACCTCGGGCTCGGCATGTGCCGCTCGGCCGAATCGGCGGCGTCCCCTCCCGGCCCCGCGGCCCTCCTTCCCCTTCTCGCCGCCTTTTCCC
>NW_011153536.1:0-504 GCF_000146605.3 Meleagris gallopavo | reverse complement strand
GGCCTGGGGGTGGGGGGTTGACGGGGCGTCAGTCGATGGAGGGGCTGAGAGACACCGCGCCAGGGGTGATGGTGACACGGTCCCAACGGGGCCTTGGGGACAGAGCTGCCAGAGGGAAAAGATCGCCCGGGAGGGAGACAGCCGCTGCTGCGCGGGTAGCAGAGAGGTGAATGGGGCTGCTGGGCTTATCGGGGTGGCGGAGACATGAACGGCACTGCTGGGACCCAGCTGGGTGTCAGGGACACGAGTGGGGCCGCTGGGACCTTTGGGCGTGGAGGGAGGTGGTCAGGGCTTCTGGATCCGTGATCCCGGGATCGGTGGGGACGGGCTGAGGGGAGGGGCTGGGGTGGCTCCCAGCTCTCACAGGTCTTCACGCTGTAGCGGATGACGTCCCGGCAGCGCTCCAGCAGGCGGCCCGCCGGCTCCCCGCGGCTCCGCAGCTCCAGGTCCAGCAGCTCCCGCAGCTCCTGGGGCTCCTTCCACTCACAGACCTGCGGGCAGCGC
>NW_011153535.1:0-306 GCF_000146605.3 Meleagris gallopavo | reverse complement strand
GGTCTGGGGGTCCCTGCCGGGTCTGGGGGTCCCTGCTGGGTCTGGGGGTCCCTGCTGTGTCCCGTGGGGTCCCTGCCGTGTCCCAGGGGTTCCCCCATCCCAGGGTTCCCCATTCATGTCGGGAGCTCTGTGCTTTCAGGCACTGCCGCATTTTTGGGGGGGGGGTCTTTGGCTTCTGAGGGTGGAGATGGCAGAGGCCAGCCTTGCTTTCCTTGCACCAAACCAGGCCTTCCTGCCCCACTGTGGGCTTCCTTCACCCCCTTTTGGGTTCCCTCCCTCTCTGTGGGGTTCCTTCCCCTATTGCAG
>NW_011153534.1:0-563 GCF_000146605.3 Meleagris gallopavo | reverse complement strand
TCTTACTCTGTGATACATCAAGAATTATTACCTTTAGATGATTTTTTTTGTAGTTATAGGAGTTATTGGCAAGAGAAGTTTACTTTTTTTTTAGGGGACCAATTAAATACAGGTTAGGAGAAGAAGTAGGAATATATAAATTCTTGTACATGCCAAGTTCTCCAAAACCATTACTTGGGCATGACATTAGAACAGTTGAATGTAGAGATTAAATTCAGTAGAGAAAATTGGAGCTAAGTGTCAAGCAAGACCAACTGACTGAAAATTTTAAGTCTGGCTTTAACACAAACTGGGAAAAGCAATGTTGTACCCCCAGAAGTTACGTAAATCCTAAATCAGGTATACACAGGATTGCAGGCATCAGAAATGCCTGGCAGAGACAAAAATCAGCCCAATAAAAGTTAAGTTAAAGATGGGAGCCAGCCCAACCAGGGTAAAGCAATGCCCTTTGAGCATACAAGATTGTAGGAGGATAAAAGAAATAATAAATAACTTTTTGAATTTTGGAATTATTAATTGGATAGGAATTCAAATAGACAACTTACCAGGATGGAATTACTGTA
>NW_011153533.1:0-392 GCF_000146605.3 Meleagris gallopavo | reverse complement strand
GGGACCCCTTCTGCAGCCCCAGCCCGTACCCGGTGCTGGCGAAAACCTTCCCCGCCCCGATGGTCACCAGTTTGCAGCCCTCGTCCTTCCTCGCCATGTAGTTCAGCACCGCCGCGTCGTAAATGAAGGCGTCCAACCGCCTGAGGACACGCCCACGGCTCGCAGGACACGCCCACGGCTCGCAGGCCACGCCCGCCACCCCGAGGCCACGCCCCTCGGAAATAAGCCCCGCCCGCTCGCGCTTAACCCCGCCCGTCGTGGAGCGAACCCCACCCAGAGGTGGGAGAGTGACGGAAGCCACGCCCGCCGCTCTCAGGACACGCCCCCGCTCCTAGGCCACGCCCACTGGGCATAACCCCTCCTGCCTCCCGCCGTTTCCGGTTCAAGCCCCA
>NW_011153532.1:0-304 GCF_000146605.3 Meleagris gallopavo | reverse complement strand
GGGAGCGCTTCCTCTCCTCCTTCACGGGGGACGCGTCGCGGTCCTTCTTGTCCGCCAGCTCCCCGGCCATCTGCGGGAAGTCAGCGGGGCCGCTCAGCGGGACGGAGCGGCTCCAGGCCCAGCCCGCGTTCCCACCCCTACGCCGCACAATGGGGCCCTGCAGCCCCCCGGCCCTTCCTCCGGTACAACCGAACCCCCCTCCCCTGGCCCGGTCCCGTCTCACCGCCGCCTCCCGCAGCACCGGGCCCAGGCCTCAGCGCCGCGCCGCCGCCATGTCCGCCGCGGGGCACGCTGGGAAAGCGAG
>NW_011153531.1:0-333 GCF_000146605.3 Meleagris gallopavo | reverse complement strand
TTTGTCTTGAAGCTGGTATGAGAATTAATCACTGAAGTACAAATGTTTTTTTTTTTTAAAACTATATTTTTCTTTATTTTTTGTTTGTCGTGAAAAGTTGTGGAAGCATGGGACTTTCTTTCTCTTTCCTTCTTTCCTTCTTCCCTCTTCCCTTTTCCGTCTTCCTTTCTCCCTCTCCCCCCTCCCTTCTCGCATCCCCTCCTCCTTCCTTCCTTCCTTCCTTCCTTCCTTCCTTCCTTCCTTCCTTCTTTCTCTCTTCATTTATTTTATTTTATTTTATTTTATTTTATTTTATTTTATTTTATTTTATTTTATTTTATTTTATTTTATATT
>NW_011153530.1:0-549 GCF_000146605.3 Meleagris gallopavo | reverse complement strand
CACCAACCACCCTGCGGTTGAGTCAGCCCCCCAAGTGGGGTTGGGTGGCGATGTGTCACCCCTGGTGTGGGCTGGGCGGCCTGGGGGATCTGTGGGGTGGCCCTATGGGGTTCTATGGGGGGGCCTTATGGGGTTCTCTGGGACTTTATGGGATAGCCCTATGGGGCTCTATGGGGTGGCCCTATGGGGTTCTACTGGGTGGACCTGGGGGTTCTATGGCGCAGCCCTATGGGGATCTATGGGGTTCTATGGGGCTCTATGGGGCAGTTCTAGGGGGCAGCCCTGGGGGGTTCTATGGGATCCTAGGGGGTTCTGTGGGGCTCTATGGGGCAGTCCTATGGGGCGCTATGGGGCTGAGCGTGCCCTCTGTGCCCCCACACTGCGCACACCAGCAGCACTGCAGGCTGCACACCTGCATGGAGCCCGCTGTGGGGCTGGGGGGGCACAGGCCAGACCCTATGGCCCTATGGGTCAGCATGGAGCCTGTGGGGCAATGGGGGCCCTATAGGTCAGACCCTATGGGTCAGAATGGGCCCTGTGGGTCAGTAT
>NW_011153529.1:0-312 GCF_000146605.3 Meleagris gallopavo | reverse complement strand
GGCTACCGGGCGGTTGTGGGCGTGGTTTTTGGGGGCCGGGTCTTGATTGGGCAGTGGGTGGGGTGGCGGGGGCCTGGCTTTGGTGCTTTGCAGTACTGAGTTCAGATTGGGTGGTGCTTGGGGATGGGCGTGGCCTGTGGGATGGGCGTGGCCTGGGATCACCTTCGGGGGCGTGGCCGATTGGGCAGGCGCTGCGGTGGGCGTGGTCTGCGGAGAAAGTGGGCGGGGCCTGACGGGCGGGTGCGTTCTGACGACGGATCCGATTGGGCGGTTCCTGGGTGTGGGCGTGGCATAACTGCGGGCGGTCCGCGG
>NW_011153528.1:0-543 GCF_000146605.3 Meleagris gallopavo | reverse complement strand
GCTGTGGTATGGAGTGGGACGGGCTTAGGGAAGGGGCGGGGTTTAAAGGATGGGTTACATTATGGAGTGGGCGGGGCTTACGGAAGGGGCGGGGCTCCAAGGAAGGGCAGCACTATTTGAGTGGGCGGGGCTTAGGGAGGGGGCGGGACTTGAAGTGCGCTGTGGGCTGGGCGTGGCTTAAAAAAGGGGCGGGTCTTAAATGCTTGCGTTACGTAAGGGGCGGGGCTTACGGTAAGGGGCGGAGCTTAAAGGAAGGTTTTTATTACGGAGTGGGCGGGGCTTAGAGAAGGGGGCGGGGCGAGGATTGGGATTGAGGGGTGGGATTTGGGGGCTGGAGGGGATTTACGGGGTGGGGGGTCATGGGGGGGTCTGTGGGCGGCGTCGGCCCCCATTGATGACGTCATCACCCCCATCCCCCCCCCCCAAAAATAGGGCTGAGCTGCGCTGCGGGAGGAGAATGGAAATTCCTGCGGTGCCCCCTGGAGGCGGGGAGGGCGTGTGGGGAGGGGCAAGGTGAGGGGGCTGGGGGGGGCTGGGGGTCTC
>NW_011153527.1:0-461 GCF_000146605.3 Meleagris gallopavo | reverse complement strand
GCAGCTGGGGGTGGGGAAGGGTGGCCAGCAGGGACAGGGAGGGGATTGTCCCTCTCTACTCTGCCCTTCTGAGGCCCCACTGTGTCCACTGCAGCACTGTGTCCAGGGCTGGAGCCCCCAGGACAAGAAAGACAGGGAGCTGTTGGAGAGGGTCCAGAGGAGCCACAAAGATGAGCAGAGGCTGCAGCATCTCCCTACAAAGACAGGCTGAGGGAGCTGGGCTTCAGCCTGGAGAAGAGAAGCTGCGGGGTGACCTCAGTGCAGCCTGCAGGACCTCAAGGGAGCCTGCAGACAGGAGGGGAGTCAGCTCTTGGAAAGGGGAGATAACAGCAGGACAAGGGGAATGGTTGGAAGGTGAGGGAGGGCAGATTGAGGTTGGATGTGAGGGGGAAGTTTTTTACTCAGAGAGTGGGGAAGTGCTGGAACAGCTGCCCAGAGAGGCTGTGGATCCCCGTCCATCC
>NW_011153526.1:0-480 GCF_000146605.3 Meleagris gallopavo | reverse complement strand
TCCTCAACCCCAGCCCCTGTTGGCAGCTGCCCCCCACCTCCCTCCAGCTGCTCCCACATTGAGGGCCGCTCCCTGCCCTGCATTCCTGGGGCTATCAGATCCCACACCCCCGGCCCCCACCCCGGCACTGCTGGACGCTCCCTCCCCGGGGGCCAGGACTCACTGTTCCCCCACCTCCTGCTGCACCCATGGGGCGCTCCCCATTGCCACGCACAAGTCCCAGCCCTGTGCCCCCCCGGCACAACCCCCCACCCTATGCTCCGTGGGAATGGCCACAGCCCCACATTGGGTCCTTCCCTTGGGGTGTTGGGGCTTTGCGGGTGCCCTGGGTCTCCTGGCAGCACGTGGGGAGCAACTGAGGCATGGGGAGGGCCTGGGGTGGCCGCGTTTTGCAAACCACCATCGAGCACAGAGGAATCGTGGGCAGCTGCAGGTTTGTGGGTGAAGCAATGGAGTCCTGCTGCCCCGTTCCTGGTAGCA
>NW_011153525.1:0-329 GCF_000146605.3 Meleagris gallopavo | reverse complement strand
TGTTCCCCAAATCGTTCCCAGTTGCCCCAAATTGTTCCCCAAAATTGTCCTCAAATGTCCCAAAGTGTCACCAAATTGTCCCCAAATGCTCCTAAATGGCCCCAAAATGTCCACGAATGTCCCCAAAATGCCCCCAAATGTCCCAAATTGTTCCCTCAAATGGCCCCAAAAATGTCCCTAAACGTCCTCAAAGTGCCCCAAAATGGCCCCAAAATGTCCCAAATTGTCCCCAAATGCCCCCAAATGTCACCAAAATGTCCTCAAATGTCACCAAAATGGCCCCAAAATGTCCCAAATTGTCCCCAAAATGCCCCAAAATGGCCCCAATT
>NW_011153524.1:0-374 GCF_000146605.3 Meleagris gallopavo | reverse complement strand
GCCAGCACCTGCAGTGGGGTCAGGAGTCAGCCAAGCAGTGGAAAAGATTTGGTCTAAGAACCCGGGAGATTTCATGGATTTTTTTGGAGCAAGACAGGCTCCATTTTGGGACTGACTTATCTTTTTTTATAGGAAAGGAACTCCAGTTTTTCTAATTGCCCTCAGGGCCTCAGGATCATCTGTTACCATTTATGTTGGGCTGTCCATCTGCAAGGCAGATGGGAAACACCTGAGAAGCAGCCTCCTGCTTTGCTTCCCATGCTGCCCTCCCCTGCACAGCCCTGCTCACCGGATGGCTGGTCTGGAATTGGTTTCCATGGCCATTTGAGTCTCATTCTGCCAGCATGGCCGCGTTGACAAAGCCACTGCAGTCA
>NW_011153523.1:0-369 GCF_000146605.3 Meleagris gallopavo | reverse complement strand
GAGAGGGGGAACTGTGCCTGCTCAGCACCTCGGGTCAGGCTGCTGCTGGCTGTACAGCCCTCGAACTCTTTGGGAAACGTGCAGATGGACGTCTATCTGCCTTCGGTTTGTTGTGAGCATCGAGCCGTGCTGGCGTCGGATATTATTTGCTGGGGGAGCGTGGGGAGAGCGGGTGGGCGGCGTGGGTGCAGAGGGCTGCTGTGCGGGAGGCTGTGGTTTGTGCAGGTGTTGGGATCCTCCGTGTGTGAGGACTGATGGTGTCGGGATGCTGAGTGCGAGCCTGCAGCTGGGCTCTGCCGGTCGTGTGTCAGCCTTTCCTTGTGCCGGTGCTATCCTCTGTGTGTGTGTGTGTGTGTGTGTGTGTGCGCG
>NW_011153522.1:0-325 GCF_000146605.3 Meleagris gallopavo | reverse complement strand
GTGAGGGGTGGCGGCGGGCAGTGCCCGACGAGTGCTCCGGAGGGTGACAGGAGCGTGCAGTGCGCGACGTCGGGGGCGGCCGTGCCGCTCTGCGTAGGATGGGGGCTGCGGCCCCACAGAAAATGGGGTCCGCTCCCCGCCGCGGGGCGTCTGCCTCTAGCCTGTGAGAAGCTATTTGAAATAGCGAGGCCGCATAGGGAGGGTCTCTGCTCGGCGTCCCTCCCGCGCTGCCTGTAGGTAAGCGCTGGAGCTTGGAGCTGAGGGGCGGCCCGGGAGCGCTCGCTCCGCCAGTGGGCGTTCTCCGGCGGCCGGGGCTGGCGGCGGC
>NW_011153521.1:0-340 GCF_000146605.3 Meleagris gallopavo | reverse complement strand
TTGTGCGCTCCGATACCTCAGAGGCTGTAAGCGGCGGACGGCTCTGTGCTTGTTGATCCCCCCCTACCACACACACACCCCTTCTCCCGCCCCCTCCGCCCCCAGAGGGATTATTTTGGGAGTGGAAGGTGGGCTGGGACCTGGCTGGGGGAGCTGCAGGACTCGAAATGTTTGACTTCTTTTTTTTCCTTCTTTTTTTCATGCTGGGGAGGGGGAAGAAGAGAAGTGCGGCTCCAGTGCGGGAGGAGCGGGGTGTTGGGAAGATGTTGCACACCGTTGACTGGAACGTTTGAAGGGGCGATCGACTGCTTTGGCTTTCCCCCCCCCCTTTTTTTTTTCC
>NW_011153520.1:0-525 GCF_000146605.3 Meleagris gallopavo | reverse complement strand
GGGGGAAGCCAGTGATGGGGGGGGAGAAATCAGCTATAAAAAAGAGATCAGCGGGGAGGAGAAGTCAAAGGGAAAGTTACTGAGAAGGGATGGAGGACATCAGGGATGGGGACAAGGGACGAAAGGAAGACAGGGAGGACGCGGGGGGAAGACAGAGGGTTAACGGTGGTCCGGCGTCTCTCACCGGGGCTGCGGAGGATGGCAGACAGCGCGGAGGTGCTGGAGTGACCGAAGAGCCTCTCGTGCATCAGCTGCCTCTGCCTGGCCTCCTGCTCCCGGCGCAGCGCCTGCGCCTCGGCGGCGATGTCGGGCGGCATGACGGCCAGCACGCTGTCCTCCATGTCCTCCAGCACCGAGCGCCGCAGCTCCGACGGCAGCGTCTGGATGAAGGTCACCGGGTCCATCGGAGCATCCGAGCTGGTGGCCTGGGCCAGCTCCCGGCGCTGCTGCTCCGCGCGCTGCTGCGCCAGCACCTGGGGGCGGGGGAAACGCCCGAAGCGTTTGCGGGGACGGTGCCTCCGATCT
>NW_011153519.1:0-457 GCF_000146605.3 Meleagris gallopavo | reverse complement strand
TCTTTGCCCCATTTCCCCCTTTTTTCGCCTCGTTTTCCCCCATTTCAACCTGATTCCTCACTTTTCCTGTATCTTTTCCTGCTTCTTTCCTCATTTCTTCCCTTTTTTCTCTTATTTTCCAATTCCTTTCCCATCTTTATCACCTTTTTCCCCCATTTCCCCCATTTCTCACCAATTTCTGCACTACTTTCCCTCGTTTTGCCCATTTTCGTGCTATTTTCCCCACATTTCCCCACCTTTTTTCCATTCTCCCTCTCATTTCTGCCACATTTTCCCTTTTCCTCCCATTTCGCCCCTTCAATTTCAACTTTTTCACAGCTTTCGCTTTTTTTTCCTCATTTTTCTCCCTTTTCCTCTTTTTTTCTCCATTTTTGCCCTCATTTTCCTTTATGTTTCTCTTTTTAAAGCCTTTTTCCCTTTCTGTCCCCCCATATTCCCCCTTTTTGCCGAATTCCCC
>NW_011153518.1:0-304 GCF_000146605.3 Meleagris gallopavo | reverse complement strand
CGAAGCATCCCCAGCGCGAGGAGAGACGAACCGCGCGGCGGCGGCGCAGATGGCACTTCGACACCTTCTCCTCATCCTTTCAGCCCCAGTCTGTAAGTACGAGCGTCGCCTCCCGCAGTCCCGGCCCCGCTCGGTTTCTCGCTCTCCCGAGGGCCGGGCCTCACCCGGCGCTGCCCACCCACAGTTCGCCACCTCCGGGGGCGGCTCGACGATCCCCGTCCCCCTGCGCGCTCACTCACGGGTAGAAGCTGAGCTTGCGCTGGTCCCTGGCGCTCTGCCCTCCGCGGTTCTTGCAGCAGGATGC
>NW_011153517.1:0-533 GCF_000146605.3 Meleagris gallopavo | reverse complement strand
TTTTTATTTTTATTTTTTATTTTTTTAAATTTAATGTGCACTTAGTTCTCTTTCTGAAAATATTTCAATGGAATTATTTGGGCAGTACTTCTCTTCTAAAAGAAGCTCCACTCCATGCTCTCTAATGGAGACGGTAGTGAATTCTGGGAGGATTTTTCAAAATGATCCCCATCTTCTCATCAGAACCAGAAGCTTTTTTAATTTTTCCTTACACACACACTTATGTGTAAAAACCGAGGCCTAAACTGCACTGTGCAGAGTCACACCGACCCACTTTTGCCATCTGAAATCGGGGAAATGTCTCTAAAGCCTCCGGAGTTGCATTTCTGCCCGCTTACAGAGAGGAAAAGAGACACTCGCTGGGACGGCCACGGCTGTTTAATGCCCTCGGAGGGAAGAGATCACAGATGGCGTGATCGAAGCTGCATTCTTCTGCTTTGAATTATGCACGGGGGAAGAGAAATTACTTCTCAAAAAGAGGGAAAAGACAGACATAACCTGCCGACCACCTGCTGTTTTGCCGAGTTGTGTTT
>NW_011153516.1:0-330 GCF_000146605.3 Meleagris gallopavo | reverse complement strand
GGGGGAGGCCGTAATCTGCCGGAGGGGAGGCGCGGCGTGAGCCGGGCGTGAGGATGCTCGGGGTCCGCGGGGCGGCCGGCGGTGCCTCGGGGGGACGGAGCTGTGCGCCGGGATGGAGGATCTGAGAGAGGCAGAGCGAGCGCTTGTGTCATTGCGTGTCATTGCCCGGAGATCCCGACTGCTGGAGAGAAACCACCGCCTCGCTGTATCCCCAGGGAAATCCGAAGTGTAGCGTTTATTCTGCAAAAATCTGCTGTTTCCCCAGCCTTAGGAATTGTTGTTCTTTTTCTCTTAGGGTTTTCTTTTTTTCTCGAAGTTTTCTTTTCTTTT
>NW_011153515.1:0-334 GCF_000146605.3 Meleagris gallopavo | reverse complement strand
AAAACTGGCATTTCTTGGAGAAAATATCATATTTTTGGGGAAAAATGTACTATTTCTTGGCAAAGGTGTCATATTTAAGGGATGAAATCTGGTATTTCTGCAGAAAATGTCATGTTTGGGGATTAAATAGGTATTTCTGGTGAAAAACGTTGAGTCTTCGGTGATAAAACTGGAATTTCTGGAGCAGAATATCATATTTTGGGAGAAAGCTACTATTTCTCGCAGAAAACGTCCTATTTCTGGTTGAAAAATGGTATTTGTGGGAGGAAACTGCAGTTCCTGGCAGAAAATGGCATAT
The DNA here is from genome assembly GCF_000146605.3 of Meleagris gallopavo. Classification (NCBI taxonomy): domain Eukaryota; kingdom Metazoa; phylum Chordata; class Aves; order Galliformes; family Phasianidae; genus Meleagris; species Meleagris gallopavo. The sequence continues at coordinate 36 of NW_011153515.1, read as the reverse complement.
TTTTGGGAGAAAGCGGTTACTTGCGGTATAAAATGT
>NW_011153514.1:0-405 GCF_000146605.3 Meleagris gallopavo | reverse complement strand
CCTAACCCTAACCCTACCCTAACCCTAATCCTAATCCTAACCCTAACCCTAACCCTTATCCTAACCGTAACCCTAACCCAAATATTACATTTTCTCACCAAAAATACCACTTTTCTTTCCAACAATATGGCAATGTCACGGAGTTAACGAGATCAATCTACACCCGTGACAGGGGGGCGGTAGGCCCCTGCCCTCCCCTTCCCAGCCTACAAAATGGGAAGGAAGGGAGGAAAACAAAAAAAAACAGCGGCAACAATCTATGGAGGAAAACTTATTTTACTAATTATGATATCGGAATGCAAGATAACGCAATATAATACAATCTGATTGAAATTGAGACTAATAAATCAAATAAATCAGGAGAGAGAGAGAGAGAGTTCCCGATACCGATTCAAACCTGAAAAG
>NW_011153513.1:0-397 GCF_000146605.3 Meleagris gallopavo | reverse complement strand
CACACAACACTTTTTCATTTGATAGGCATTATGGATCACCTGGAGAAGCTGTGAATGCCTCATCCTTGGAAATGTTCATGATGCTCACGTTGAATGGGGTTAAGAGCAACTTAGTGTAGAGGATGGTGATACTGCTCAGAGCAGGGGAGTTGATGGGGTCTTTAAGGTCTCCTGGAACCCAAGTCATTCTATGATTCTGTGATTCTATCATTTAAATCAGCAGGCCATATGGTTTTCTTATGTTATTCCATATGCAAAGAAACTGTGGAAGCAGGTCACTGTGGGTTACCAACCCAAGAAATACCCATTTCTGAAGAATATGCCCACTCATGCTATGGGATGTACATTTTTAGTAGCACTAGTGGGAAATTCATCTGCCTGCCCTGCTTGCATTCAC
>NW_011153512.1:0-544 GCF_000146605.3 Meleagris gallopavo | reverse complement strand
CCTGATTTATGGGGTGGTTTAATTGGTTTTTTTTGGGGGGAGAGCTGATTTTCTGAGGGATCATCCTGGGCGGTTTGGATTTGTTTATTCTTGGGGGGGGAACTGGTTTATGTGGGGGTTTCACAGATTGAGGAAGGGGTCCTGATCTGGGGGGAGGTTCTGCTTTTCGAGGGAGGTGTCTGGTGTGTGAGAGGCACTTACAATTTAGGGATGGGGTCCTGGTTTTGGGAGGGGGCCCCGTCTTTTCAGGGGTCCTGTCTTTGCTGATGAGGGGGGTTGCAGGCTCCTGGCTTTGGGGAGAACCCTGTTCATGGAAGGGTCTCAGTTTGTGGGGTGTCCCAGCTATGGGGGGGGTGGGTCCGGTCCATAAAGGGTCCCGGTTTATGGGGAGGGGTGTCCCTGGTTTATAAGGGGGGTCCCTGTTTATGGGGTGACTCACAGAGCCCGCAGTTTGACCCAGATCTTCTTGCTGGGGGCCGATTTGATCTCCAGGGGGGACGGGCATCCTCCGGCCGGGTCCAGCGCGTCGCGGTCGGGCTGCAGC
>NW_011153511.1:0-326 GCF_000146605.3 Meleagris gallopavo | reverse complement strand
TTGGGGTCATTTGGGGTGAAATGTGGGGTTTTTTTTGGGTCCTGGCAGCTGCAGAATTCCCTGGAGGTGGTCCTGGAAGCTCCTGATGCTGTGACAGCAGCCGCGTGGCTCGGGGACATCCAGGGCTCCATTGGGGCCGGGTGAGCCCCAAAATCCCCTTTTTTTCGCCCCAAATCCCCTTCAATTGCCCCAAAATTGCCGTTTTTGGCCTCAAAACTCCCCTTCGTTTCCCCAAATCCCCCATTTTAGACCCAAAATCCCACCTCGTTCCCCATTATTCCCATTATTGACCCCAAACCTCCCCCATGTTTTCCTTTCTGTCCCCA
>NW_011153510.1:0-448 GCF_000146605.3 Meleagris gallopavo | reverse complement strand
GGCGTCCCCCCGGTGTGTGCGCGTGCGGGGCCGCTCCCGGCGCTGTTTTCCCGGCGCTGTTCTCGATGTAAATAAAAACGTTCCGCTCCGTTCCGTGTTCCGCGCTCCGTTTATTACCGCGATCCGCCGGGAGCGGGAAGCGCCGCGTCCTCCGCGCTACTGACGTCATCACGGCGCGCCGCGCGCAGCCCGCCAATCCCTGCGCCGCAACTGACGTCATCGCGACGCGCCGAGCGCAGCCCGCCAATCCCCCGTTCCGACGTCATCAGAGCGCGCCGCTGAGAGCTCGGTAGCCGCGCCCCTTCTGACGTCATCACGGAGCGCCGCCGATTATCCAGGCGGTCTCGCCGACCCCCTTCCGCCATCACAATGCGCGGAGCTCCGGGGCACCCGTCGTGCTCGTGACGTCATCAGAACGCGCCGGGCAGAGCGCCCCGCGGAACGGCCG
>NW_011153509.1:0-351 GCF_000146605.3 Meleagris gallopavo | reverse complement strand
GTTTGGGGTCCCGCTGTGGGATTGAGGATCCGACCCCCAAAACCCTCCAGGTGACGCTGGTGTTCCTGCTGGTGACGTTGCACAAGATGGTGAGAAGCTCCGCGGCCCTCAAGCCCGACTCGAGCCGCCTGGACAGCATCAAGTGGGTGCTGAGACCCCCACCCAAATCCGGGGGGGGGGAGAAACGGGGGGGGGGTAAGTTGGCGGTCCCAATGGGAGGAACCCAATGGGAACCCAATGGGAGGCCCCGATAGGATGCCAGCGGGACCAGAAACCATCCCCCGGGAATCCCTACAGTACCAGAAATGGGCCAAAAGCACCCATGGGACCCCAAAACCGACCCTATGGGAC
>NW_011153508.1:0-434 GCF_000146605.3 Meleagris gallopavo | reverse complement strand
AAAGTGGCCTCACTGCTGCTACGTTGGAGGGTTGTGGGGGGCGGCTGTGGGAGGGACCCCCCCGCATTTTGCGGAGGAAGAGATCGTCGGATTGCATCGACCCCCCCCACCCGGCTTCGGGACGCCCCCCACTACAAAATTACAATGAACCCCTCTCACTTCTATGAACCTCCCTCACCCCCCCCCCCTCCAAAAATTACACTGAGCCCCTTGGGATCCCACCCCCAATCACAATGATCCTCTTTGGGCCCCCCCCCCCAATTAAACAATTCCTCCCTCCCCCCCCCGGGGAGTCCTTCTAGGGAAAGTATTTTCTTCGCCCTTTTTTATCAATGGAATCGTGGGAACCGCTCCTTCTCTTCGATTGGCTGAGACGTCTCTCCCGCGCGGGCGGAGGCTCCGCCCCTTTTTCCCACGCCCCCCTCCCCTCGGGG
>NW_011153507.1:0-508 GCF_000146605.3 Meleagris gallopavo | reverse complement strand
CACCACCACCGATGTCACCTCCACAGCTGTCACCTCCACTGCTGTCACCTCCACTGCTGTCACATCATCTGGTGTCACTCCCACAGATGTCACCTCTGCTGGTAGCACCACCACCGATGTCACCTCCACAGCTGTCACCTCCACAGCTGTCACCTCCACTGCTGTCACCTCCACCGCCACCACCTCAGAACTGACCTCTGCTGTCACCTCCACCGCTGTCACCCCCACAGATGTCACCTCCTCAGATGCCACCTCTACAGCTGTCACCTCCACTGCTGATGTCACCTCGTCTGGTGTCACCTCCGTTGAAACCTCCACCACTGCTGTCACCTCCACTGCTGTCTCCTCCACTGGTGCCTCCACCTCAGATGCCACATCTGCTGTCACCTCCACTGCCACCACCTCAGAAGTGACCTCTGCTGCCTCCTCTACTACTGAAGGAATTTCCACTGCTGTCACCCCAACAGATATCACCTCCACTGCTGTCACCTCCACCGCCACCACCTCA
>NW_011153506.1:0-320 GCF_000146605.3 Meleagris gallopavo | reverse complement strand
GTCTCTGTGCTTCTGCCCCACAAGTGGGGAGCTCTGTGGCTCTGCCCCCCAAATGGGGGTCTCTGTGCTTCTGCCCCACAAGTGGGGGGCTCTGTGCTTCTGCCCCCCAAATGGGGGTCTCTGTGCTTCTGCCCCACAAGTGGGGGGCTCTGTGCTTCTGCCCCCCAAATGGGGGTCTCTGTGCTTCTGCCCCACAAGTGGGGGGCTCTGTGCTTCTGCCCCCCAAATGGGGGTCTCTGTGCTTCTGCCCCACAAGTGGGGGGCTCTGTGCTTCTGCCCCCCAAATGGGGGTCTCTGTGCTTCTGCCCCACAAGTGGGGG
>NW_011153505.1:0-547 GCF_000146605.3 Meleagris gallopavo | reverse complement strand
TCCAGTAATCTTCGTGAAGCTCACAGATCAGCCAGATAGTTGGGAGATATCTGAGTGAACAAAGAGCAAGGGATGGGGAAATCTGGAGAGCAGTGGGAAGAGCATGTGTCCAGATGGCCTGCTGCAAACATGCCCTGAAGCATGGTCATTGATTTAGGAGAGCTGGAGACACCTGGAGGATGAGGGACATCAGATACGCAGCAGGGCAGAGCAGCGGTGGACGCTGGGCATTAGTCACAGGGCATTGGCACAGGCACCACTGTCTGTGTCCCTGTGCCTGAAGGCATCTGTGTCCTGCAAACACAGTTCTGGAGAACACTGAGACAATTAAATAAGTAAATAAATAAATAAACAAACAAAATAAGAAGTAGAAGAAAAAGAAGAAGAAAAAGAAGAAGAAGAAAGATACCTAATCCACTCCAGGACTAGTGCTTTCTGCCTAAAGAGAGAGGACTCATGAGAATGCTAGAAGTTGAGAAGTGTGTTAACATATTTTCATGGATTTTAATGTTTGTCTTCCATCCTCTTTTTTTTTTTTTTCCCCCCC
>NW_011153504.1:2375-2961 GCF_000146605.3 Meleagris gallopavo | reverse complement strand
TTTCATAACATTGGAGATTAATCATCCTTTAAAGACAGTCTTTCACAGTGCGGAGTTTCATTCCTGCAGTAGCTACTAAACGTAGTATAACTAAGCTCCTTTTCACTTGGAACACTCTATTTCCTGCACCACACGCATTCATTTTTATTTAGTTGAAACAAGTCTGTTTGGTCAGTAATTGCTCATTACCAGTCCTAAATAAAAGTTAATGAAAATCTAACAAATGGGTTGGGAACCATCAACTATAAATCACAGAATCACAGAATCACAGAATGGCCAAGGTTGGAAGGGATCTCAAGGATCATGAGTCTCCAAACCCCGTGCCACATGCAGGGCCACCAACCTCCGCATTTAATACTAGACCAGGCTGCCCAGGGCCCCATCCAACCTGGCCTTGGACACCTCCAGGGGCGGGGCATCCACAGCCTCTCTGGGCAGCTGTTCCAGCACCTCACCACTCTCATAGTCAAGAACTTCCCCCTGACATCCAACCTAAATCTTCCCTCCTTCAACTTAAAACCATTCCCCCTTGTCCTGCTGTTATCTACCCTTTCAAAGAGTTGATTCCCCTCCTGTGGGTAGGCTC
>NW_011153504.1:0-795 GCF_000146605.3 Meleagris gallopavo | reverse complement strand
TTAGCAAGTTACCTGATGACACCAAGAGCTGAGTGGTGCAGCTGACACAATAGAAGGGAAGGATGGCATCTGGAGGGATCTGACCAGACTCAAAAAGTGGATCCACGAGAACCTTATGAGGTTTAACAAGGCCAAGTGCAAGGTGTTGCACTTGGGTCGAGGCAATCCGAGATACGTGTACGGACTGAGAGAAGAACTCCCTGAGAGCAGCCGTGGACATGAGCCAGCAGTGCACTCTTGCAGCCTGGAAGGCAAACGGGATGCTGGGCTGCATCAGAAGAGGGGCGGCCAGCAGGGAGAGGGAGATGATTGTCCCTGCCTACTCTGCCCTCATGAGATCCTATCTGGAGTACTGTGTCTGGGCCGGGAGCCCCCCGTAGCGGAAGGATGTGGAGCTGTTGGACTGGGTCCAGACGAGGGCCACAAAGATGACTGAAGGACTGAAGCACCTCTCTACTGAAGAAGAGTTGAGGAAGTTGGGCATCTTTCGCTTGGAGAAGAGAAGGCCCCAGGGAGACCTCACTGCGGCCTTCCAGTACTTGAAGGGATCTTACAAGTAGGAGGGGTACCTTCCTTTTTACACAGGTAGATAGTGACAGGACAAGGCTTTAAACTAAGGGAGAGGAGATTTAGGTTAGATGTTAGGAAGAATTTTGTTCCTCAGAGAATGGTGAGGCACAGGCACAGGTTGCACAGAGAGGCTGTGAATGCCTCATCTCTGGAGCCATCCAAGGCCAGGTTGGATTGGATCATGGGCAGCTTGATCTGGTGGACAGCAATCTTGCCCACAGCAGG
>NW_011153503.1:0-566 GCF_000146605.3 Meleagris gallopavo | reverse complement strand
GGTGACGGGGGTTGGGGTCCCATGCATCGGGGTGATGATGGGATTTTGGGGTGACGGCGCCCTCCTCCTCCTCCTCCGCCCCGCAGATCGAGGAGATCTTCAAGAAGGCCGGGCACCCCTTCATGTGGACGGAGCACCTGGGTTACATCCTGACCTGCCCCTCCAACCTGGGCACGGGGCTGCGGGGCGGCGTCCACGTCCGGCTCCCGAAACTCAGCCAGCACCCCAAATTCGAGGAGATCCTACACAGGCTGCGCCTGCAGAAACGGGGCACCGGTACGGGGCGGGGTGCGGGGTTCGTTGGGGGCGATGGGGGTAATGGGGTCAACGGGGGTGATGCGTCCTCGTGTGTCTCTGCGGGGCCTCTATGGGGTCTCTGTGTGTCCCTGTGTGTCCCTATGGGTCTCAATGGGGTCTCTGTGTGTCCCTGTGTGTCCCTATGGGTTTCTAGGAGGGCATTGGGTCTCTATGGGTTCCTATGTGTCTCTATGGGGTCTCGATGGGGTCTCTATGGGTCTCTATGGGTCCCTATGGGGTCCCTATGGGTCTCTATGGGGTCTCTATGG
>NW_011153502.1:0-389 GCF_000146605.3 Meleagris gallopavo | reverse complement strand
TTGTGTGTGTGTGTAGGGGGCTCTAAGAGGGGGGTGGGAGGGCAGAGGTTCCAACCCACAGTGGAGTAATTAGGGTGGGTGGAGGGACTCGGTGAGGGTCGGGGTGGGGGCGTAGGTAGGGGCATAGGTGTAGGCATAGGGTCTCCTCAGGGGGTTAATGGGTGCGTTGGGTAATGGGAATGGCAGAGTTGCACAGCAGGGCAGTTATTGGGAACAGCTTCAGTGGGGAAATGTGGGGCTGAGGCACAGTGCTTAGGAGCAGGAGGTGACCCGGCTGGGATCCTCATCCAGAGCTGTGAGGGTGAAGTGATGGTCAAGTTTCCAGCTGCTGTGAAATACTCAATCTCTGAGTCTGTGAAAAAACAAACAAACAAACAAAAAACAAAAAA
>NW_011153501.1:0-518 GCF_000146605.3 Meleagris gallopavo | reverse complement strand
GGCCACCAACCTCCACATTTTCACAGCAGCCCAGGCTGCCCAGGGCCCCATCCAACCTGGCCTTGAACACCTCCAGGGATGGACGGGGATCCACAGCCTCTCTGGGCAGCTGTTCCAGCACCTCACCACTCCCATAGGAAAGAACTTCCCCTTGACATCCAACTTAAATCTCCCCTCCCTCAATTTCAAACTATTTCCCCTTGTCCTGCTGTTATCTACCCTTTCAAAGAGTTTGATTCCCCCTCCTGTTTGTAGGCTCCCTTTAGGTATTGAAATGCTGCACTGAGGTCACCCCGCAGCTTCTCTTCTCCAGGCTGAACAAGCCCAGCTCCCTCAGCCTGTCTTCATAGGGGAGGTGCTCCAGTCCCCTGATCATCTTTGTGGCTCCTCTGGACCCTCTCCAACAGCTCCCTGTCTTTTCTGTACTCGGGACTCCACACTTGGATGCAATATTCCAGATGGGGCCTCATAAGAGCAGAGTAGAGGGGGACAATCACCTCCCTTTCCCTGCTGGCCAC
>NW_011153500.1:0-393 GCF_000146605.3 Meleagris gallopavo | reverse complement strand
GGGCGGGGGGGGCGTGACCCCAATGTGGGGGCATCACCCCAAATAGGGGGGGCGTCACCCTGCATGGCCGTGTGACCCCAACGCCCCATATGGGGCAGCAGAGCAGTGGGGACGGAGCGCCAGAACCCAGGAGAGGCTTTTGGGGTCCCCAGCGACACCCCGTCCTGCCGGCCCCATAAGTGCAGGCAGCCCCAAAAGGGTGGCCAGCCCCATAAGCACGGGCAGTCCCATAAGAACAGCTGGCCCCACAAGCACAGCTGGCCCCATAAGGGGGGCCAGTCCCATAACCACGGGCAGCCCCATGAGTGCAGCTGGCCCCATAAGCACAGGCAGCCCCATAAGTGTGGCTGGCTCCGTAAGTGCAGCTGGCCCTATAAGGGTGGCCAACCCCGT
>NW_011153499.1:0-391 GCF_000146605.3 Meleagris gallopavo | reverse complement strand
CGGCGGGAGCGTGAGGCTCGATGAACTCACGGAAAGGTACCGCGACGGGAAGCGGGGGCTGGCAGCCGGGGGCTGTGCGACCATCCTAACACTAACTTCGGTTGTTCTTCTCCCGGCAGTGTTGGCCCTGCAGGCTCGCAGGCGGCGGCCGAAGCAGCCCGCGGCGGGCGGCAGGAGGGACAAACACCCGCCGCCCCACAAAAAGTGAGTACGGAGCGCCCGGGCCGCCGGGACGGATCCTCCCTCCCCCGAGTTGCTCCCCGTGCCCCTCCCGCTCCGCTTTCCGCTCCGTAACGTCCCGCCCGCACCGCTCGGGACCGTGCCTGGCTCAGGGCTCGGCATCCGCACGGCGCTGCCCCGCACGGCGCTGCCCCGCACGGCGCTGCCCCGC
>NW_011153498.1:0-395 GCF_000146605.3 Meleagris gallopavo | reverse complement strand
CCCCCCCATGGAGACCCCATAGAGACCCCAAAGCCTCCGACCCCATAGAACCCCTACAGAGGTATTGGGGTGTAGGGAGGGGATCCCCCCCATTTTAGGTTAATTCTCAACGTTATGGGGTCTCTTGTTTTATAGGGTGGGAAGGTGGGTTGGGGGGGGGTTCCTTATGGGATTTGGGGGTGGGTGACCCCGGAACTTTGTGTCTTCCCCACCCTACAACTTATAGGGTCGCGCCATGGACCGGATGAAGAAGATCAAGCGGCAGCTTTCCATGACTCTGAGGGGGGGGCGCGGATCCGAAAAGAGTCTGGGGGAAACCCGGGACGGCCCCAATAGCGACGGCGGTGAGTCTGGCCCTTTAAGGGGGGTGTGGCCCTTTAAGGGGGGCTTTGGCC
>NW_011153497.1:0-339 GCF_000146605.3 Meleagris gallopavo | reverse complement strand
CATCCGTCCACCTCTGTGACCCCAAACCCCCCTCTAGAACCCCCAAATCCCACCTTAAAACTCCCAAATCCCACCCTACCCCATCCAGGCCCCCCCCACAAATCACACCCCCCCTCCCCTAATTCCCCCCCACACCCCCCCACAGGAGAACTGGGTGCTGGATCTGGTGACCAAAGCCGGGCTGTTGGTGTCGGTGCTTTGTTTGCTGTTGGCCATCGTCACTTTCCTCGTGTGCCGCGTCCCCAAAGGCCTCCGCCGCGTCCTCCACCTCCACCTCAGCATCTCTCTGCTCCTGGCTCACGGAACCTTCCTGCTGGGCATCGAGAGCACCCACAACCC
>NW_011153496.1:0-416 GCF_000146605.3 Meleagris gallopavo | reverse complement strand
GAGCCCGGGAGGTTGCCACGGTAACGGGGGTAGGAAGGCAGCAGCCTGCGTAGGAAGGAGAGGGGAGCTGAGGCCGCCCCCGGGGCGCCCCCGCAGCCCCCAAAGCCCTCACAGCCTCCCCCGGCCCCTCGGAGCCTCTCCTCGGACCCCCTTCAGCCGTCCCCGGGGGTCTCTCCTCCCGAATCCCTCAGATCCTCCCCCCCCCCAACAAGCTGTCTGCGGGGCCGCGCTCTCCAAAATCGGCTCGGAGCCCCTCGGGCTCCCCCCGGGTTCTCCCCACAGAGCCCTCTCTCAGATCCCTCCCTACCGGCTCCTACCAGCACCTTCCGAGCACCCCCTGCTCGTCGCGGCCGCTCTTTGCGTTCCCGAACCCCCCTCGAGCTCCGTTCAGCGCCGCCAAACCCCCCCTCACCCCC
>NW_011153495.1:0-339 GCF_000146605.3 Meleagris gallopavo | reverse complement strand
TCCTGCTTGCAGACCCCCCCCAGCAAAAGGAAAAAAACGTGATGAAAAGGGCGTGTGGGGGGGTTCCCAACAGCAACACTGCTTACGGGGTGCAGCTCTTTGGGGTGCCCGCACCTCCCCTTTGTACCTGAGCTCAATGCTGGCTACGGGGACCCCCCCGAGCCCCTTTAGGTGGTGTGGGGGGGTCGGGGGGGGAAGGCACGCCATTTTTAGTGAGCGTTGGCCGGCCGCAGGCAGCCGTCACATGGCGGTGAGCACAGAGCTTGGCCGGCCGCTGCGGCGCGGCGAGGCAGCCAGAAATGTGCTGGCACACACAGCCCCGGGCTGCCGGGGGGGCCC
>NW_011153494.1:0-301 GCF_000146605.3 Meleagris gallopavo | reverse complement strand
CGAGGCTGTGGGCGGGATGTGGGCCGTGCTGCCCCATAGCGCCGCTCCCCGCTGTCCCGTAGCTCCCCCCACTGTGCCCCCATTGCTGTCCTGGCGCCATCTTCATCTCCTCCTCCTCCTCCTCTCCACGGTGACGTCTCCACATCGCTGCCCCACTGCTGCCCCACTGCTGCCCCACTGCTGCCCCATTGCTACCCCACTGCTGCCCCATAGCTGCTCCACTGCTGCCCCATAGCTGCCCCATAGCTGCTCCATAGCTGCCCCATAGCTGCCCCACAGCTTCCCCACTGCTGCCCCATAG
>NW_011153493.1:0-464 GCF_000146605.3 Meleagris gallopavo | reverse complement strand
CAACCCCCCTACCACATGCAGGGCCACCAACCTCCACATTTAATACTGGACCAGGCTGCCCAGAACCCCATCCAGTCTGGCCTTGAACACCTCCAGGGACAGAGCATCCACAACCTCTCTGGGCAGCCTGTTCCACTCTCTCTGTAAAGAACTTCCCCCCTGATATCCAACTCAAATCTTCCCTCCTTCAATTTAAAACCATTTCCCCTTGTCCTGCTATTATATACCCTTCCAAAGAGTTGCCTCCCCTCCTCTTTATAAGCTCCCTTTAGGTACTGAAAGGGACACACAAGTAGGTGTCCAGGCAGGTCTTGAATATCTCCAGAGAAGGAGACTCCACAACTTCCCAGGGCAGCCTGTTCCAGTGCTCCATCACCCTCACTGTAAAAAGGAAGTTTTTGTACACATTTTTGTGGAACTTCCTATGCTGCAGTTTCTGGCTGTTTCCCCTCATCCTGTCTCCA
>NW_011153492.1:0-462 GCF_000146605.3 Meleagris gallopavo | reverse complement strand
CGACCTCTCAAGGTGCGGCGGTGCTCCTCGCATCGGAGAAGGGTGATTTTTTTTTTTCTGAATTGAAAGATGGAAAGTAGGGCATTTTCTTTCCAAATATCCACCCGCTTCTGACGAGCCCCTGACGCTGCCCAGGGTTTGTTTGTGCGCGCGGTTGTTTGGCTGCAGCCCGGCTCTGTGGGCAACTTCTGCCTTCTGTAAAGCAGGAGTCCTGCTGGATGACAAAAGAAATAGCGGAGTTGGTTGCGGCGGAATATATGTGTGCAGTAATTGTCTGGCAAGTGTAGCTTTACGCGGAGGCTTTTACACGCCTGGGAAATGAGAGGTAAAACTAGCAAAGGCACCGAGGCGCTGGGAATCTCCTGGCTGTGCTGAGGAGCCGGGTGAGGTGCATGCAGGGCTCAGTGCAGGACGTGGCCCTGGCCCCGCTGGGAGCTGCAGGACGGCCGCGCGGAGCGGCTC
>NW_011153491.1:0-457 GCF_000146605.3 Meleagris gallopavo | reverse complement strand
ACCGAGTCCCCCACCCTGGGGTCACCGTGGAACTGGGACCCCCGGCTTGGGGTCGTGGTGACACTGAGACCCCCCATCTTGGGGACATGGTGACATTGGGGTCCCCACCCTGGCATCGAGACCCCCAGCCTGGGGACACCATGGGACTGGGACCCCCACCATGGGGACATGGTGACATCGGGATCCCCACCATGGGGACGTGGTGACACTGAGACCCCCACCATGGAGCCGGGACCCCCACCATGGGGACATGGTGACACTGAGACCCCCATCTTGGAGCTGGGACCCCCACCTTGGGGTCGTGATGGAGTGAAGACCCCAACCTTGGGGACGTGGTGACACCGTGACCCCCACCCTGGGGTCGCAGTGGGACCGGGGTCCCCATCTTGGGGTCGTGGTGACACCATGACCCCCATATTGGAGCAGAGACCCCCACCATGGGGTCATGGTGACATCG
>NW_011153490.1:0-632 GCF_000146605.3 Meleagris gallopavo | reverse complement strand
CATAGAGACCTGAATTCCCTATAGGGATCCCAAATCTCTCATAGGGAGCCCGAATCCTCTGCAGGGATTCAATTCCCTTATAGGGACTTCAAGTCCCCCAGAGGGACCCCGAATCCCCCCAGTAGAGACCCTGAATCCCCCCCAGGGACCCCGAAATCCCCCCCAGACCCCCCTTTGGATCCCAATTCTGGGCGGGTCCCTAAACTCCTCCCCCGACTCCCATTTGTGCCCCATTTTTGGAGCCCATTCGTCCCATAGAGGATTATTTACCCCCCCCCAGACCCTCTGTAACCTTGGGGGGGGTTTTATCCCCACCCGGGGGTCTCACAGCCCCCCTGACCCCCCCAGGTGAGCCAATGGTACGAGCTGGTGGTGTTCACAGCCAGCATGGAGATCTACGGCTGCGCTGTGGCCGACAAGTTGGACAACAACCGCAGCATCCTCAACCGGCGCTACTACAGACAGGTGGGCGGGGCCTAAAGGGGGCGGGGCCTAAAGGGGGCGGGGCTGAGTGGGACCAATCACTGCATCCTCAACCGGCGCTACTACAGACAGCTGGGCGGGGTCTAAAGGGGGCGGGGCTGAGAGGGACCAATCACTGCATCCTCAACCGGCGCTACTACAGACAGGTG
>NW_011153489.1:0-416 GCF_000146605.3 Meleagris gallopavo | reverse complement strand
ACAATTAATAACTAACCATGATTAATTAAGTCTAGTCATCTAGGCTACCAATGACAGCATTGTTAAATAAGAACACCAGGAGAGTTTTGTCCACCTGAACAGAGAAACCTTTCTGAAAATCAAATTTATTGTTCCTAGCTAGTGTGTAGCTCTTCCTCCTTCAAATACAAAAGAATCATAGACAATTTGCTGAGATCACGTACTAAAATTTTAAGCAGTTATCAGGTGAGCAAAATTCCACCATTGCTCACTACAACCTTCCTTTAGTGTTAATGTATAGAAAACAAACAAAGCACACACCTTGTTCTCTGAAAAGACATATTCAGGTCAAATGTTTTGTCTCTTTGTCCATCAGGCTTCTAAGCGATATTTTCAAGCTTGCCAGGCAGACATATCTGCAATCTTTTGAGCTAACT
>NW_011153488.1:0-1555 GCF_000146605.3 Meleagris gallopavo | reverse complement strand
CCGCTGCCCCTCCTTCCCCATCCCCACACCTTGCTTATCACGGTGAACCACATGTAAAAGAAGTAAAAAGTCAGGATGCTGGGGGACAGTTTTTGGAACATCCCTCACCTGGCCTGAAATCCTCCAGTTTACAAGCACCACCTCTTTTAGACCCTATCCAATGAAAGACACGTTGACAAGACAGGTCATATAACCTTTACTACCTTAAATTACCTTCCCTGGAATTTGTATAATCTTACCCAATCTAATTTACCCTTACCTAACTTAATTTACTTTACCCTCATCCTAGCATACTGATTAGTCATAGGCTAATACACTGTTTGCTTAGAATACATGTAATTATAGATCATATATGCAACTGCTTGCTCAGAATGCATTTAATACATTGTTTTGATGCACCTGATACGTGCCAGTGAAATGCTCCATCATCACTGTCTTTTTCCTGGGCAAAACAAGCAGGTGGGATAGTAAAACTGGAATTGTTGTGGTGCACTTGATATGTGTTAGTGACCTGTACCGTAGTTACTGTCCTCCTGCTGGATGAAATAAACCATGGAACAGGGTGTAACAGTAATATATACCAGTACAGTCCTACTGACTTCAGTAGATCTTCTCTGACCAACATCAGCCCAGTTAAAGAAGAAAAATCATATTCTGCTGGTTTTTATCCTGTTGTGAGGTACTGTAACAGGAGCCAGCAGAGTTATTCTAGATTTGTAATGTCTTGGATCAAGCAGGTAGTCATATTATTTCATATTATTCTATAAAGCAAAATCATGTGGTAAATACATTCCATCATTCCTCTTTTGTTATATACTTCTTGTTGATTTTGCCAACAGACTCAAAGCACTTAAATTTTATTACCAACTCCAGTCTGCTACGTATCAGAATCTATCATAGTACGCTCTTTCTGACAGAGACCATTTTTCATTATTTTCTGAATAGCCAAGTGGATTCTGAAGGTTGATTAAGGCACATTGATGCTTCTGAACCTACTACAGTAATTAAAATGATTTTGTGAAATGAAACTGACATACCAAGGATTTCTGATATAAAAAGCATCTAAGAAATTCCCTAAGAATCCCAGCAAAATGTATACATATTTTTGTACTCACAGAAAACTAGAAATATGGATGTATATGAACATGTTTCTTTCCAGTGCTGTTAGTAACTTATAGGATCATAGTTTTCCGTTAACACTTGTATCCTAAAATACAAATTAAGTCTTTGGAAGCTTACACAATTTTGTATGTAAATATTCGTGAATCTAAAATTTGTAGTAAGAATAATATAAATCAAATGTGAAAATTCTGCCCAGAGTTTCAGGATTTCTATATAAATATCATAGCCTGTTTCATATATATAATGTTAGATCACTTTATACAGAAAAAGGAAAAAAAAAAAAAGGAAAAAAAAACACAAAATCAGAAAATTGAGAGATGGTAAGCAAAGGTAAGCAAAAAAGCAATGGAGACCAATCTTTCTCTTGGTGAGAACTCATACAATTCCTTATTTCTTAGGTATTAATTTATTATTCTTTACTCTTTTGTGTCTG
>NW_011153487.1:0-370 GCF_000146605.3 Meleagris gallopavo | reverse complement strand
GCCGCCTTCCCGTTCCCAAACTTCACGCCGGGCCCCCCCGCGGCCCGCAGCCATCATGTCCCGCTCCCACCGGCAGAAGGAGTACAAGTGCGGGGACCTCGTCTTCGCCAAGATGAAGGGCTACCCCCACTGGCCCGCCCGGGTAAGCGGGGGCGGGGAGGGGAGGGCAGGGGACCTACGTTATTTTAGGATTTCATTTCATTCTATTTTATTCTTTCTGTTGTTTGTTGTTGTTTTTTTTTTCCCCTCTTCCATTTTGCCTGACCCTCTTTCGTTCCATTCGATCCTATCCCCACGTTCTGCCCGATTCCATTCTGCTCCGTTCCATCTCCTCTGTTTCATTCCCCTATTCCTCTCGGGAGCAGCCACC
>NW_011153486.1:0-395 GCF_000146605.3 Meleagris gallopavo | reverse complement strand
AATAAAGGTTGGATGTTCCTTCTGAGTGGATGCAGTGCTGTAGGGGATGTCAGGTCACCATTCCTTTTGGGGTGCAGGAGGGAGCGGTGAGAAGCGACGTATTGCTTTGTGTTTTGGCTGTCAAAGAGGAGTTCTGTTTTTAGGAGCGGAAATACGGGCTATGATGGAAAACAGGAGGGAGAAGTCTCCTACCTGGATAGTGGGCAGAGCTTTGGTGACTGTGGCCATTTGCAGTCGCAGTTTTGCTGTTTTGCAAAGTGGGGTTCAGAATGGCAGCTGATGATGAATGAGAGCCGCTCGAAAGACAGGTTTCCACTGTTAGCTGAGGGCATTGAGCTGCTTTAGCATGCAGTCTCTGCTCTTACTCAGCCAACAGCAATTCTCAAGGGGAATTC
>NW_011153485.1:0-584 GCF_000146605.3 Meleagris gallopavo | reverse complement strand
GGTTGATTGGGGGAGGATCCTCGCGATAACGCCGGCGGGCGTTGGGGCGGCCAGCGAGATGCCTGCGATGCGCGTGGCGCAGAGACACTACCGCCCCCTGGCGGCTGGGAGGACCCGGGGGCTCCGTGCCCGATGCGGGGGCTGCTGAGGGGAAACCGAAAAGAGCTGTGGGGTTCTGTGCGGGGGGAGGTTGGATCGCAGCGAGCACAGCACACAGCACGAATACAGCCAGGCTCCGCTTCGTGGGCTTGTATAAAATCCTGTGCGGGGTTACAGCGAGGAGGGGGGTGGGGGGTCACGCTGGGGACAGGGCCGCGGGCTCAGAGCAGCGTGATCTCGCTGGGCGGCAGCGTCAGCCTCTTCTCCCTCGCCCCCAGCAGCCTCTCCACGTGCGCGGCCACCACGCGGCACAGCTCCAGGCCCTGGCGGAAGGGGACAGGGCCGGGCCGTGGCGATGGGGACACAAGATCGGGGCACTCTCGGGGCCTTTTCGTCCCCCCGCAGCCACCAACCTGCTCCAACTGCAGCTGGGTGACGCCCTGAGCCTGCAGCTCCCCGGTGGTGATCTCCACGTAGGGAGAGCT
>NW_011153484.1:0-529 GCF_000146605.3 Meleagris gallopavo | reverse complement strand
TTTTTCCCTGTCAGTATGCTGAGTTGCTGCTCTAATTTTTCTATGCGGTCTCGCAATAATTGATTTTCATTTTCTAAAGAATTGGCTCTCATTTCAGCCTGATTTCGAGCATTTAACAGTGGCTGTGCCATAGTGGAAGCAGCTAGCTGCCATTCTTTTGTAACCAATGTATCTTTGCTCAATCCATGAAAATAATCTGCCATGCTGTCATGGTTTTATGTTTTTTTTGTTTCATTTTCAGTATTCTGCATCAAAACATCATGTAGTGTACTGGGAGTTCAAGTGTTAATGCTCCAATTCCAGGTACCTATCCCTATACATTACAGAAGTCATGGGATCTGGCCCTTCCGGGTGAGGCGGTCTCTTACTGCCTGGCAGTGGGTGCTGGAGGGTGCTTTCCTAGCCGTTCCAAGCTTGTCACGTTTGACTTGGTCTCAGGAACTCTCTCTCTCTCTTATTCGATTTATTAGTCTCAATTTCAATTATATTGTGTTATCTTGCATTCCGATATCATAGTAAAATAAGTTTT
>NW_011153483.1:0-355 GCF_000146605.3 Meleagris gallopavo | reverse complement strand
CGAACTCCATGGCCCCCCAGCCACTAGAACTTCCCCCCAGAAGCATCGCTGCAGTGAGCACGTTACGTTCCAGCTGTGACACCGCAGCACCCACCAGCAGCAGCGCCTCCAGCAGCATCCTGCGGATGTCGGGCTCTGGCTCGCGCTCTTTGTCCTCGGGCAAATACTGCAGCTCCACGGGCAGCCCTGGGGGGGGCACGGCCTCAGGCTGGGGGGCACGGCCCGCACCCTCCATGCTCAGAGCCGCACTCACGTTCCATCTCGTCCTCGGGGAATTCCTCGGGGCCGGCGAGGGGCAGCAGCAGGGAGGGCAGCAAATCCACCGCGTCGCTCAGCAGCCACTCGTGGTGCTCTG
>NW_011153482.1:0-378 GCF_000146605.3 Meleagris gallopavo | reverse complement strand
CCATAGGACCCAACCCCAGCCCTATAGGCCCCAGCCCCACACGCTGCCATCCCCATAGGGCCCAACCCCAGCCCTATAGGCCCCAGCCCCACACGCTGCCATCCCCATAGGACCCAACCCCAGCCCTATAGGCCCCAGCCCCACACGCTGCCGCCCCCCAGCCCCACTCACTGACGGAGGGTCCCCTCAGCACAGCGCACTGTGGGCAGTGATAGAGGTCGATCTCGGCCGCCGCCTCCTCCTCCACCCCCACGCAGCTGCAGGGACCACCAGTACATCCCAGTACAGACCAGTGCATCCCAGTACAGACCAGTACATCCCAGTACCCCTCCGCTGCCCCCCCAGTACGGCCCAGCGACTCCCGCCTTGCCCCCCCAG
>NW_011153481.1:0-567 GCF_000146605.3 Meleagris gallopavo | reverse complement strand
AGGTGACCCTGCCCCTCTACTCTGCACTGGTGAGACCTCACCTGGAGTGCTGCACGGGGAGTCCTCAGTGCAGGAGAGAGAGAAACCTGCTGGAGCACGTCCAGAGAAGGGCCACAAGAATGACCCCTGGAATGGAACACCCCCTGTGAGGGCAGGCTGAGAGAGCTGGGGCTGTTCAGCCTGGAGAAGAGAAGGTAACCTGATAGCAGCCTTTCAGCATGTAACGGGGAGCTACAGGAAAGAAGGGGACAGATTCTTTAGCAGGGTCAGTGGTGACAGAAAAAGGAGAAACGGTTCCAAGCTCAGTAAGAGCAGGTTTAGGTTAGATAATAGTGAAAAATCTTTTACAGTGAGGGTGGTGAGGCACTGGAAGAGGTTGCCTACAGATGTGATTCATGCCCTGTCCCTGGAGACATTCAGGGCAAAGCTGGATCAGGCCCTGGGCAACACGGTGGAGCGTGGTGTCCCTGTGCATTGCAGGGGACTTGGACTGAATGGCCATCAGAGGTCCCTTTCAATTTTAAGGGTTTTATGATGTTGCAAGGAACCTCTCTCTCAAGCTGCACT
>NW_011153480.1:0-403 GCF_000146605.3 Meleagris gallopavo | reverse complement strand
GACCGGAGGGTCCGGGACGCGGAGCAGAGACCTCGGGGAGCCGCAGCCCGGCTTCGTTTCGCGCTTACAGTCCCGTGCGTGGGATAAGCGGCAGAAATGGCGCTTTCTGGGGAGTTCGGGGCACGGCGCAGGAGTGGGAGCCGAGAGTCGGGGTGCCGCCAGGTGCTGCGGCCCTGAAAGGGGGACTTTGTGCTTTTTGCTGAGATCCCGGCCAGAGCTCTGCTACCCCAGGCTGATAGAAGCCAGTCCTCAGCTCCTTCCCCAGCCCTGTCCCGAGCCCGGTCTCGGCTCGACCCTATCCCGCTCAGCCCATCCCGATCTTATCCCGACCCTATTCCCACCCCCACTCCAACCTGTCCCTCTCCCCATCCCGACCCCATCCCGGCCCCTGCCCGCACCCGCC
>NW_011153479.1:0-674 GCF_000146605.3 Meleagris gallopavo | reverse complement strand
GCTCTCCCGACTCAAGGCTACGTACCCTACGAGCACCGCCAAGGCCCGACGGCTGCGCGAAGGGCGGCAGAAGAAGACAAACCGGCGTGCGCAGAAGAGCGCTCCGGGCCCGGCACTGCTGTGGGGCAGCCGAAGGCGGTGGACGCCCGCCCAACCCCAGGCCGCCGAGCCCTCCCTCTCCTGGGGCCCTTCGCAGCGCTCTGCCCCTCCGGCGGCGGCGGCTCGGGGAGGCTGCTTCCACGCCCGCTCCGTGCACGGAGAGCGCAGTCGTCGCTCTTCTGCTTTCATCTCTCGCCAGCGTTGCATAAAGCCCATGAGGACGGGGCTGCTCGGGCGGCAGCTCGGGCGAGACCGCGGCCTCGAGTGCCCCCGCCCCGGGCTCACCCAAGTCCGGCCAGAGTGGGGATGCGCTGTGACCTCTGGCCGGTGTTAGATAACGAGCACGGGTCTGGCACGGGGCGCGAAGCCGTGAGACTGCCGCTCCGTGTGGGGTCAGCGGGGCTGGGGACCGCGCGGCCCGGTGCAGATCAGAGCCCAGCCCAGGCAGAGCCCGGGCACAGAATCCGATCCGGCTCACTTGGGGCCACTCACGTAGCCCGGAGCCCGACCCCGCGGGGCAGCGGGGCTGTCGGGCGGCCCAAGCTGGGGGAGCGAGCACTTGCAAGTAGGGTCAG
>NW_011153478.1:0-474 GCF_000146605.3 Meleagris gallopavo | reverse complement strand
AGGGCTGTCTGTGAGGGGGTTGCGGGGGGACGCGGTGCTGTGGGGAGCATTGGGGGGGTTGGGGAGGGGCTCCAGGGGCCTGGGAGAGCTGTGGGGAGGGATGCGGGGCTGGGGGAGGGTATAAGAGATGTCTGCAGGGGGCAAATAGGTGGGCCAGAAGGGGACGTGGGGCTGGAGGAGCAGTGGGAGGGCTGTGGGTGTGGGAAACAGGGGCCATAGGGGTCTGTGGGGGGGATTGGGTGGGACGTGGGGAGATGGGAGGTTGTGAAAGGCTGTAGGGGAGCTGCTGGGGGCTGGCGTGGGCTCTAGTAAAGTACAGGGGAGTGTGGGGCTACGGGGGGCTGTGGGGTGATGTGGGGAGAGGAGGCACGGATATAGAAACGACAAGGGGATGAAAGGGGGCCAACGGATGGATATAAAAGTGACTTCAGGGGGGCTGGAAGAAAAAATAGTAAAAATTGGGGAAAAATAAAA
>NW_011153477.1:0-372 GCF_000146605.3 Meleagris gallopavo | reverse complement strand
GTGTTTTGAGATATTTGGGGGTGTTTTGGGGTGTTTTAAGGTGCTTTTAGGATGTTTTGGGGCTACTAGGTGTGAATTCCTGGTGTTTTGTGGTGTTTTTGTGGTGTTTTTGGGGGCATTTTGTGGTGTTTTGGGGCGTTTTAAGGTGCTTTTGGGATGTTTTGGGGCTACTAGGTGTGAATTCGTGGTATTTTGTGGTGTTTTGTGGTGTTTTGGGGGTATTTTGGTGTATTTTGGTGTGTTTTTGGGGTGTTTGGGGGCATTTTGGGGTGTTTGGGGGTGTTTTAAGATTTTTTGGGGGGAACTGTGTGAATTCCTGGTGTTTCGTGGTGTTTTTGAGGTGTTTTATGTTGTTTGTGTGGTTGTGTTTCG
>NW_011153476.1:0-389 GCF_000146605.3 Meleagris gallopavo | reverse complement strand
TTCTCCACAAAAATAAAACATTTCCTCCCAGAAATACCAGTTTTTTCCCCCAAAATATGACATTATCTCCAGGAAATAACAGATTTCTCCCCAAAAGGTCAGATTTTCTCTCAGAAATACCAGTTTTCTCGAAAAAATACGCCATTTTCTGCCAGGAACGGCCGTTTTCTCCCAGAAATATGACATTTTTCAACCAGAAACATGACATCTTCTTCCAGAAATACCAGTCGTCTGCCTAGAAATATGACATTTTTCCCCAGAAGTTGCAGGATTCTCCCCTGATATATGACGTTTTCTCCTAGAAATACAGTTTCTCCAATAATAGATGACGTTTCTCCCAGACATACAAGCTTTCTCCCAGAAATAGGATATTTTGTGCCAGAAATACC
>NW_011153475.1:0-587 GCF_000146605.3 Meleagris gallopavo | reverse complement strand
TTGTATTGCCAAAAAAAAAAAAAAGATTGTGTATCGAGTATTCAGGACCTGCAGGGATGCAGCAGGGCCTGCAGGGATGCAACGAGGAAGGCTAAAGCCCACCTGGAATTGAATCTGGCTAAAGTGATGAAGGATAATAAAAAAGGCTTCTTCAAGTATGTTAACAGCAAAAGGAAAACTAGAGAGAGTGTGGGCCCCTTACTAAGTGAGGTGCGGGTTCTGGTAACGGGGGATGCTGAGAAGGCAGAGATACTGAACGCCTTCTTTACTTCCATCTTAAGTGAAAAGGCTCTCCCTCAGGTTTCCTACACCCTGGAGGTTAATGAGAGGGTCTGGGGAATGGGAGACTTCCCTTTAGTCAGGAAAGAGGACGTGTGTGAGCGCCTAGGCAGTACTAAGGTCCACAAGTCCATGGGACCTGATGGGGTGCATCCACGTGTGCTGAGGGAGCTGGCGGAGGTCATTGCCGAACCGCTCTCCATCATTTTTGAGAGGTCTTGGACAACAGGGGAGGTCCCTGAAGACTGGAGGATAGCCAATGTCACTCCGGTCTTCAAAAAGGGCAAGAAGGAAGACCTGGGTAATTA
>NW_011153474.1:0-475 GCF_000146605.3 Meleagris gallopavo | reverse complement strand
CGCCTGGCAGCACAGCACGGCCGCACGCAACGCGCGGTCCTCCTGCACCTCGCAGGGCGCATCGTCCCGGCAGCTCGCACAGCCCTCCCGGCACCGGCGGCACGCCAAGCGAGCGGCATCCTCAGGCGGCACTGCGGATGGAACGGGGGGTTTGGTGTCCCAAAGCATCGCCCCGTGCGCCCTGCGGTGCTGGGGGGTGGGGGCGGAGGGGGGGCACGGCACACGCACCTGTCCCGGCGCTGAGCCCGTAGAAGCCCGGCTTGCAGCGACACGCGTACTGTCCCAGCACGAAGCCGCGGTTCTGCTGCGGGACGCACTGCGGGGTGGGGTACGGCTGCTCTGAGGGGTCGTCCCGCATCGCGCCCATAACCCCACCGGGCAGCGGGAGCTGCGGCAGATCGGTGACAGCCGACCCCCCACCCCCCACCCGTGCGCCGGAACGCAGCGGTTAAACATTCGGGAATTAAAAGCCAAA
>NW_011153473.1:0-414 GCF_000146605.3 Meleagris gallopavo | reverse complement strand
ATGGGGTCAGTGGGATCATCAGGGTCATGTGGGATTTTCGGGTCAGTGTGGTTAGTGGATGATTGGGGTCGTGTGGGTTTCATTGGGGGCATGTGGAGTCATTGGGGTCATTGGGGTCAATGGGGTCAGTGGGGTCAATGGGGTCATTGTGGTCAGTGGGGTCAATGGGTCAACGGGATCATTGGGGGGTCACTGAGATCAATGGGATCTGTGGGGTCATTGGGGTCATGTGAGGCCGTGTGGGGTCAGTGGGTTTATTGGGGTCTTTGAGGTCACCATTGGGGTCAGTGGGGTCAATGGGGTCATGTGGGGTCATGTGTGGACATTTGGGGTCATTTTGGTCAATGGGGTCATTGGAGTATTGGGGTCAGTGGGGTCAGTGGGGTCACGTGAGGTCATATGGGATCTTTGTTG
>NW_011153472.1:0-349 GCF_000146605.3 Meleagris gallopavo | reverse complement strand
AAGGCACCTGCAAGTTCGTGGAGGGCCAGATGTTGAGCCCTCAAAGAGAGCGTGACTGAAAGTGGGGAGTGATCCTTTCTGGTCTGCGGAGAAAAAAACCCACCACTCGCAGGTTCTGCAGAGGCTGAATTCGCACTTGTCGGCATCGGAATCGCACTCCTTCGCTCTCACGCGTTGAAAGCGGCATCCGCGCTGAACCGCTCCGGAGACTTTGCCGTAGATGGCCGAGAAATCGCGTTTCTCCCCGAATGCGGCTTTCAGCCTTCAGCAGCGGTCTCGTGTTTGTCGCTTGCCGGGAACGGGCCACTTCAGCCGGCTGCTTTTCTCCGATGTGTGAGCGAACTCCTGT
>NW_011153471.1:0-303 GCF_000146605.3 Meleagris gallopavo | reverse complement strand
TTTGATCCATGTCCTGAGGCCTGCTTGACGGCGAAAAAAAGACATGGAGACAAAACGACTCAGTCAAAGTGATTCCTGACAACTGTCTCCATGAGATAAGGAAGCTCTCTGTGTCTTGGTTTTTTTTCTTCTCTCTTCCTTTTTTTTTAATTACCGCCTCTCCGCTTCCATAAGAAGCGGAGTCACTTTAAACCAGAAGAGCTGCACGGAGAACAGCGCGAGCAGGGAGCGCCTGGCTGAGCTTTATCGCATTTCCCGTCTCCCTTTCCATTCCTTTCCCCTTCTATTTCTTCCTTTTTTTTT
>NW_011153470.1:0-489 GCF_000146605.3 Meleagris gallopavo | reverse complement strand
CATACCGATGTGTTGGACGATGCGGGTGACGGTGGGCTGGAACAGCTCGCTCATGGCCTCCGCGGACATCCGCAGCATTCCCTGCGACGACCACTTCACCAGCTTCACACTACGGGACGGCGACGTCGGGGGTCGCCCTACCGGACCCCAAACCCCCCCGCCGGCTCCGCTCCCAGCCCCCCCTCCCCCTTAACGCAGGACCCCCACGTAGGGCTGCTCACTCGCTCCTGCGCAGCGCCGTCTCCACGCTGTGCCCGCGGTGCCTGCGGTAGAAGTCGATGAAGGAGAAGGGCAGGGAGATGTTGACGGGGGCGCAGCGCGACGGGGCGGCCGCGCGTTTCCGAGCCTCGAAGGCGATGCTGAGATCCACCCAGGCTGCCGGGCGCTGAGCCTTAAAGCTGGCCATGAAATCCGCCCCGAAGATGCGGCACAGCAGCTGCTCGAAGGCCACGTCCACCCCCACGGCGCCGTAGGGACCCCCTGGCGACG
>NW_011153469.1:0-517 GCF_000146605.3 Meleagris gallopavo | reverse complement strand
TAGCTGGTGCAGCGGCACAGAGTGCATACCCATGAGAAAATACTAGGAGTCAGATAGGAGTCACAACATCCTTGGGGCAGCATGTAAACAGTGGAACCACATCTGCAGCTGTGCTCTGTGGATGTGGGGGGGCTGACAAGTAAACTGGCTCAGCAGCACAGGGGTGAATGCTGACTGAGCATTGGTTAAGGCTGAGCAGCCCACCTATCAGCCAACGTTGTGCACCAATAGTAAGCGAATACATGTGTATTGGAAACCTATATAAACCCTATGTGTGCAACAATAAAGTGAAGCTTGATCACTCATATTGAGTACTGTCGTGCTTCCCTGCTCGAGAACAATCTAATTAGGGCGCTATCTGCAGCAGGTAAAGGGTGTCCAACTGGCCTTGGATATTGCTGAACGGGAGAGGTGGCCAATGCTTTATCTTTACACTGACTCATGGATGGTGGCAAATGCTCGTACGGGGGTGGTTACAGCAGTGGGAGCAAAACAACTGGCAAAGAAAGGGTAAACC
>NW_011153468.1:0-520 GCF_000146605.3 Meleagris gallopavo | reverse complement strand
TGTGATGAGGAGGGGTTTGGCCTCTTCTCTCAGGCAACAAACAGGACCTGAGGAAACAGCCACAAGTTGTGCCAGAGAAGATTCAAATTAGACATAGGGAGAATCTTTTTCTCTCAGAGAGTGGTCAGGCACTGGAATAGCCTGCCCAGGGAGGTGGTGGAGTTGCCATCCCTGCCAGTGTTCAAGTGGCGTCTGAATGAGGAGCTATGAGGTATGATTTAGTAGCTGTGGTAGCAATGGTAATGGAGGACAGTTGGACTGGATGATCTTGTAGGTCCTTCCCAACCTTGTAATTCTATGATTCTATGACTCTATAATTCCTAATAGACTGAGCAGTTCAATCACTCTTCTCTTGCTATATGTCCTTATGAGGTTGTTGCTAGTCTAGGGAAAAGCAGTCAGAAACTTCTGGTTGGTAACTTCACTCAGATCTCAACATGAACCTATGCAGACTAAAGCCTTTGTCAAGGTATATGCTCCCCTTTTCTGGGTGATACTTTTCATTTGACGGGATGTAGGT
>NW_011153467.1:0-392 GCF_000146605.3 Meleagris gallopavo | reverse complement strand
CAGATTTGGGGGCTGTGGGGGTGCTGGGTGGGCTGGGATCCTGAGGGTTGGGGTCCGTTGGGTGCTGGGTGCTGCTGGAGGCTTTGGGTGCTGCGGAGCTCCAGCTGTGGGTGCTGGGGCTGCTTGGTTTGCAGCACACGGGGTGAGGTTGGAATTACTGACATCTGCGTGCCGGGGGTTCGGGTGCCGGCTGCGGGTTTTGGGGTCCCACCCAGGGGGGGGGAGGAGGGGTCCCACACGTGGGGGTCCCACCCTGCAGCCCCCACGCCGTCCCCCCCAGGAGCGAGGAGCGCAAACTGCTGTCCCCGCGGGCGCTGCCACGCCGGCCCTGCAAAGTGCTGCTGTCCTCCCTGCACAGCCTCTGCCAGCAGCTGCACGAGAGTGAGTGGGGA
>NW_011153466.1:0-600 GCF_000146605.3 Meleagris gallopavo | reverse complement strand
CCTTCCTTCCTTCCTTCCTTCCTTCCTTCCTTCCTTCCTTCCTTCCTTCCTTCTTTCCTCCTTCTCAAAGCTATAGGACTGCATGAGACAGACGCTCGGGTTCCTGTGCCCTAGGGAGAGCCAGAAGTGTCCATAACTGTCCAGCAGCCCCAGCGGCCCCGGGACACCGTGCCCCATTAGGACAGTGAAACATGTGGCTCTAGGCTCACTGCCATCACTTTCCAGCCCTTGGAGAGGGGCAGAGGAAAAGGATAGTGACAGAGATGTCTCTGACTGATCAGGAAGGAGAATCCCGAGCTATGTGGAGATGTGGTGCTGTGCGCTACACGAAGGTAGGGTGGCTGTCTCCTGGTCTGCTCCCCTCGCCCCCCCTAACCCACCCCCCTCCCCCCCCCCCTCCCCCGGCCCCCGGCTCTACCCCCCTTTCTCTTTCCTAGCCCCCCAAGTCTCAGCATCGAGGCTCCAGCTCCTTGATCAGGGTCACAATTTTATACACTCACGCTGGTCAGAAATATTTACTCTCTCCAGCAGCACCAATGCAGCAGGAGATCTTCTTTTCCCTTCCCTTCCCTTCCCTTCCCTTCCCTTCCCTTCCCTTCC
>NW_011153465.1:0-366 GCF_000146605.3 Meleagris gallopavo | reverse complement strand
GCATAGCAGCGCTCCACAGCGCCCCCTAGCGCCCCCACAGCCAGCACATAGCAGCGCCCCATAGCTGCCCCATAGCATCCCACAGCGCCCCTCAGCCAGCGCATAGCAGCACCACATAGCGCAAACAGCCAGCGCACAGCAGCGCCCCCTAGTGCCCCACAGCCAACGCATAGCAGCGCCCCGCAGCGCCCCCTAGCGCCCCACAGCCAGCGCATAGCAGCGCCCCGCAGCGCCCCCTAGCGCCCCACAGCCCCCGCATAGCAGTGCCGCACCCCATAGCGCCCCACAGCCGCCCCATAGACATCCCATAACAACACGCAGTGCCCCACTGCCACCCCATAGCGCCCCATAGCCGCCCCATAGCCA
>NW_011153464.1:0-411 GCF_000146605.3 Meleagris gallopavo | reverse complement strand
GGAAACCCTTATGGGTCCCGATCGAGGAGCTCGAATAGCCGGCGTCTTGGTTTTAGTCACCGGCAGGACCTCAGCTTCTTCTAACATCCGAATGTTGCGCCTAGTCCGTAGGCGTTCTGTCTCCCCCAGATCAGCAACTAACTGACCAGCCTGCTGAACTACGGCTTCCGAGGTCACCAGAGGGTTTAATATCAAAACCAAGCTCCCATATAGGTGGGAAGGGGCCTGTTGTAAAATTAAATCTCGCATGCCCGCCGAAAACTTGATCATATCCGGGCTATCATACGAGTCTTGATATATTGCTTCTCTCATGCCTGACTCGCGAGTGTAATTTTGAAGGCTGACTCGCGAGTGTAATTTTGAAGGCTGACTCGCGAGTGTAATTTTGAAGGCTGACTCGCGAGTGTAATT
>NW_011153463.1:0-506 GCF_000146605.3 Meleagris gallopavo | reverse complement strand
ACACACACATATACACACACACACACCCTTCCAACACCACCACCTCTTTCCTCTCATCGCCGCCCACTTCCACGTGACGTGGGCAAACCACTCAGCGAGTGGGACTGGGGAGCTGGGCCATACTGGGGAGAGGGGAAAAGTTTGGGTTTTTTGGGTTAGGGGGAACGCGGACAAAACCCCATTAACCCTCTGCAGCCCATCGGCGCAGCAGGAGCCCGGCATCCCTTTGCCCTCTGCCTCCCCGAGAACGAGGGCTGCCCCACGCGACAGGGGCTGCCTCACACAGCGAGGGGACCCCCCGGCCCCGCCACCTCCTGCCCCCAGCACTAAGGTGGGTCTCATTCCCCATCCCCTCTCCTTCCACTCGCTGCAGCCTCATTAAGCCCCTTCCTCTTGGCCTCCCCCTATAACTTCCTTCTATTGTTTCTTCGGACTCAATTTTGGTTGGTCCTATGATTATTATTATTATTATTATTATTATTATTATTATTGCTTGACAAGACAGG
>NW_011153462.1:0-319 GCF_000146605.3 Meleagris gallopavo | reverse complement strand
GGAGAGAGGGCGCCGTACCTCCGAGCCGCCTCCCCCACCAGCTTCCTCTCGGCCTCGGCCTCCGCCCTCGCCGCGCCGAAAGACAGCTCCACGGGGGCTTCGTCATCCTCCGACGAGAGCGGCGCGGCGGCCGGGCCCGCGGGGACCGCCTCCTCCTCCTGCCGCCGCCGCCGCACCATGGCCACGCTCCTCGACCGGCCTCAGCGCGACCCGGAAGCACTCCGTCAACTTCCGGAATACGGCCTTCAACTTCCGGAAGCTCTCCGCCAACTTCCGGAAAACGCTCCACCGACTTCCGGCGTCGCCCCCTCAGCGCCCT
>NW_011153461.1:0-415 GCF_000146605.3 Meleagris gallopavo | reverse complement strand
GATGGAATAAAAGTGCTGGAAGCGTCTGGGGGGAGATGGGGGGCTGCCCCATAGATGGGGGGTGGGAACCACAGATCCGTCTGCCCCATAGATGTGGGGTGAGAGCCACAGATGTGGGGTGGGAGCCATAGATGTGGGCTGCCCCATAGATGTGAAGTGGGCCCCATAGATGTGGGGCTGCCCCATAGATGTGGGGTGGGAACCACAGATCCGTCTGCCCCATAGATGTGGGGCTGCCCCATAGATGTGGGGTGAGAGCCATAGATATGGGGCTGCCCCATAGATGTGAAGTGGGCCACATAGATGTGGGGCTGCCCCATAGATGTGGGGTGAGAGCCACAGATGTGGGGTGGGAGCCATAGATGTGGGGCTGCCCCATAGATGTGAAGTGGGCCCCATAGATGTGGGGCTGCCC
>NW_011153460.1:0-353 GCF_000146605.3 Meleagris gallopavo | reverse complement strand
TTTTTTTAATTCTTTCTTTTTAAGATCTCTGCTGGGAAATCTTTGTAATTAATGACCCTTTAAAGTAAAATATAATTAAGAATAATGTGGAGCACGCCGCAGCAGCTCGCGATGCTGGGGGGAGCGGGCGGCCGAGCGGCTCCGGGCGCAACGGCTCTGCCCTCACCGGGCACCGACGGGGCTGCGGTTCACCGAAAGACACATCGGGGGGACCTGGGGCTCGTTGTGGCCTCGCCTTCCCGCAGGTGCTGCAGGAGGCGGCCCCGCTGGCTGGGATGCTCAATGCAATGCGCCGGGAGCCCCAGGTGTCCGCTGCTCGCGGGGCCGCGGTGGTGCAGCCGAAGCGCTGGGAG
>NW_011153459.1:0-359 GCF_000146605.3 Meleagris gallopavo | reverse complement strand
TCCCCACCGCGGTCAGTGATGGGGTACACGGGACCCCCACCCCCAAGGTACCCCATGTGGGACCCTCGGTGGGGAGCTCCTGGGATTGGGCACCCACAGTGCACCCCTGGTACTTGGGCAGGGCCCCCCCGAGCATGGGCACCCCCATTCCCCCATATAAGGTCACCCTGGGCACCCCTATGGGACCCCCAAACCTCTCAGCGCACCCCCAGACTTTCACACACCCCCAATATCGGGCCACCCCAGCCACCTCCAGACCCCCATAGGCACCCCCTGCATAAAGCCACTCCTACGGGACTCCCAAGTCCCCCTCTGTAGCACCCCGAGATCCCCCAGAGCCCCCCAGTATGAGGTGACCC
>NW_011153458.1:0-7163 GCF_000146605.3 Meleagris gallopavo | reverse complement strand
TTTTTTTCATTTTAAATAAATCTCCTTTATGATATGTACATCCCCGGCTGTTTGTGGAGATACTCTTTCTTGGTATCAACAAGAACCGCAAAACTTGTGGACATGAGACAACATTCACAGAAATAGTTTTGTAGTAACAAAATACAAGATAGTGAAACCATCACTTTTATTCTACTCTCACTATTTCAGTGAACTATTTAGAGTAACGCGATGAAGAGAAACCATCACCTTCACAAAATTTTCTTCTTACAGTAAAGTCATGAACTGTGTTCAATTCTAAAGGACTTTGTCATGTTCATTTCAACTAGATGAATGGCTTTCTTGGAGATTTCCCTTTATCATGGTAAAGCAGAAACTTTCTTAAGTACTTGATAGCAGATTGAAAGAGGATAGGAAAAAAAGTATTTGAAGATGAAATGGAATGATAGTTGTTAGAACCTTGATAGGAGTTTTGATTCAAGTGCACAATATTAATAACAATAAATAAACATTTCTAGTTACAGCATTAAGTGCTTAAGACTTTTTTTCCACAATAATTACAGAAATGGCATCCGAAGAAAAAATATAATGAATGATTAAACTGTAATGTTGGCAATACAAGCTAGTTGTTTTGGACATTGTGTTTTTCTTAGAGTAACGGAATCATTTCATCTAATAATAATTTTTTAGGAATGCTCAATATTTTTTATTTTCTTGCACCGGAGAAGCTATTCAGGTAATGATCCTCCATCTGAAATATCCAATAGCTCTACCTTGATATAACATACATTAGAGGAACTATTATAGTTCATCATGTCAGTGGCACCTGATGTTGTCTGACAGTTTCTGATATTTCAGAATAAACTGACAAAGTTGAGTGATTGTGTATTTTTAAACGAAAAAGACAACATATTAAGTATTCATATGATAGTGAGAAGAGCAACAAGGTGTCTTATAAATTCCCTGCCATATGGATAACATATATATGGACATCCATAAATAGAAGGCATTCTTTGAGCAATCATACTTTTATATTTCTTCCAGTTTGAATGATGGCATGGTCCACTAAAGCCTGATATTCATCCAGTTAATAATATCAATACTTTCTGGGAAATGTATAGCTAGAAATCATAGTGTTCAAATCACAGAACTGTTCAGACTGGAAGGGATCTCCACAGAATTCCTGTGAAACATCTTGGTCAATGAAGGGTCAGCACTGCATTCAGATTAGGGAGCTTAGGACTTCTTCTAGCCAGGTCTCAAGGACAACCATAGATAGGTTCTGGGCAACTTGTTCTGTTGTTCAATTATCCTTCATTTTTTTTGCTTTCTATTCATTAGAAACATCTTTCACTTTAGCATTTTAACTATCTTTGTTGTGGTCCCACAATGTAAGCCAATAAAGATGCATCCTTTTGGAAATGTCTTCACATGTATGGGAAGATTACTAGTAAGTTTTTCCACTACCACCACCATGCTCCAAAGCCTTCTCTGCTCCTTGCCGATCAAATCCCAGCCCTTCATTCTTCCTTTACAGCGTTTGTGCTCCAGCTCTCAGCAATCTCAACGACTACCAATGAGTGTGATCTGGCCTGTCAATGCTTCTGTTAGAATCAGTACATTATTCTCAATGTGTTCTTCTTGAGTAATTGGGAATAATCCTCTCTCTTGTTTGCTGGGCCATACTGTGCTGAGTACTGTTGTTCATCACTGCTCCTTGTCTGTATGCATAGCTCATGCAGAGCTCACCACCCAGCATCTTCTCTCCAGACCTCCTTCTAACCCTGTTGACATCTCTGTTGGAGCTCTGCTTGCCAAAGGAAGAACTGCTGTGTGCTCCTGCCTCAGCTGCAACAAGGCATTCTGTCAGTCTCTTCCTCATATCTGTCCCACTCTCTCCACATAGCAGCCTGCCCTCACAAGCATCAACTAGTCTCTTCTCACACGCGTTGTATCATTTGTTAGGTTGGTGAAAGTGCCTCTTCCTCCAAGTTAATTGTATTAAACAGACAGCATCCATGATGACTGAGAACTTCTAACCAGCCATCAAGCAAAATATGAATAGTTAACTACCATCCTTGAGCCTGACAAATCAAAAAGTTTTACACCCTTCCAGTAATGATTTTAGAAATGCAGTGGGAGATCATGTCAAGAATCTTACCAAAGTCAAGGTAAGTGACATTCATTGTTCTGTGCATATCCATATATCTAATCATGTCATCACAACAGAAGTGAAGTAAATCAGGATGGTTCTATTGCCATTCCCAAACACACTCTTTTTCAAGTGCCTAGAAATGCTTCAAAGAGGCTTCAGTGCACCCTGATTTTCCTAGGAACGGAAACAAAGATAACTGCTGTAGAGTTTTTCAATTATTTACCTTGACATTCTTGAAGATGATGTGGTACTTCAGTCATTTCTCCAGAAGTGCCTTTCAGCAAGCTCTTTCAGCAACCAGATTGCAACTTGTCAGGTCTCATGAACTATAAGGGTCAAGATTTTTCAAGATACCCTAGATTTAGTCCTTCCTATTCTCAGTCATTCCCTTCCTCCTAAAAAACCTTTTAGGCACAGAGATCTGAGAGACTTTCAAGAAGACTCAGAAAAGGAAAACATATACTATCTCACCCTTACTTGTATTCACTGCAACTACATCACCTGCCTATTTAGCAAGGGACTCACACTGTTATTGTTTACTTTTTCACTGCTAACTTGTGGACAGAAACCCTTCTAGCTACCTTTGATGACTGCTGCCAGTTGTGGCTCTAGCTGAGCTTTAGCTCCTGTGACATCACTGCCACATACCCAGGTAAGTTTTTAAATTCCTTGTTGGCAGCTTGTCCTTTGTAGTTTTTGCCTCTTGATTTTCTTTTTTTTTTCTTTTTTTTCTTTTTTTTGCCTTTTTTTCTTTTCTTTTCCCTTCTTCTGTGCTACTTTAAGTATCATGTATCATACTCATTGGTAAGAAGTCATCCCCAGTATCCTCTTCAAATTCCTAGACTGCTATGATACATTCTTCTAGGGGGTTATATGAGGCTCTAACCTTCACAGAAGATCCAGTCTTTAGCAAATAATGTACAGGAGTGTCATGGTTTTATAATTTTGTTATCGGTATTCCATATCATAACATCATCTAAAGAACAAGTTATTAAAGAGTTCATACTCCAGTCCCGTGGACTGACAACTTTTCAGACACCTGGTTCTCAGAAGAGAAGAACTATGTATCCCAAGGGACTTCACCTTCGGAAAGGAAGATAAGGCACAGGAGGAAGTCTCAGGATCTCGCTGTCTCTCACTCACTCGCTGCCTGGCACTGTGTGTGGGTACTCCCCAGCTGCACACCTTCAGTTCAAAGCACGCCTTTCGGTTTTGGACACTCTCTCTCTCGTTTTATTTGATTTATTAGCCTCAATTTCAATTATATTGTATTACATTGTGTTATCTTGCATTCCAGTATCACATTTAGTAAAATTAAGTCTTCTTCCTCAAATTGTTGCCGCTGATCTGTTTTTGGGGCAGCTCCCATCTCCCTACCCCTCCCCTTTTCCCTTCCCATTTTTGGGCCACGGGGCTTATGGACCTGCTGCCCTGTCATGGGCACAAACCGATCAGACTGATCTACATAACTCTGTGACTAGGAAATTTAATCAATTTTCGCACCATAATTGCATTGTCATCCTTACCAACCTCTCATCTGGGCAACTGCTCTCTCACTGGCAAAGCTCTACAAGTCTGAGTTTCAACTCAACATGAATGACAGATATCTCCTTCCCTCTCTGTATTCAGTCTGTACTCCTCCATCACAAGACAGCAGTCACATGAACAGTGGCATCAAGTCTGTTACTCCAGCAGTGCCACAAAACTCTAAACCAATTCACACAACTCTGCCTCCAACTACTTGTCAACTGGGCAGTGCAAGTTTTTGAGCACTCAAAGTGGAATTTCTTTTCACCTGTCTTATCATTTCTGAGAGCTTTCTCATTTATCTTCCCATGT
Source organism: Meleagris gallopavo (assembly GCF_000146605.3). Lineage (NCBI taxonomy): Eukaryota > Metazoa > Chordata > Aves > Galliformes > Phasianidae > Meleagris > Meleagris gallopavo. The sequence continues at coordinate 3,190 of NW_011153458.1, read as the reverse complement.
ACTTAACACCCTGACCTCCATTTTCTCACCATGTTTGTTTAAAGCTCAATTCATCAGGCTGGCAAGATTACTGGATATGTTAGAAAATCAATAATGAAAATCTCTGAATACTTCTATATAGATATGCACTCCTATATATTGTTTAAATACTCCTTCTGAATTTTGTTCTTTTCAAGATATAAAGTTCTATCTTTGAGTGGATCCAGAGGGCCAGTAAGATGATCAGAGGGCTGGAGCACCTCTCTGATGAGGAAAGGTTGAGGGAACTGGGATTGTTTAGCTTGGAGAAGAGAAGGCTCCGGGGGACCTCATTGTGGCCTTCCAGTACTTTTAAGTAGAGATCGTGTACATGTCTTTTTGGCTGCATATGTGATGTCAGAGGAAGAACTTGGAAGAAAAATCATGATACACTCTGGAAAAGCACAGCTTGAACAAAGAAGCATAAAATTTTAAAACTCTAAACCAAACTTTAGATACCTCTTCAGGAGAACTTTATTCAGAATGCACGAATTAATATGAAGTAACAGTATTTTTAAGGAGAAAGTTTGTCCATGAATAGCATGACAATCCATTTATTAGGATGTTAAATAACTGTATAATGTGTAAATAGATATACACATACACCTGATCTGCATAAGAGAAATGCTCTATAGTATATCCAGGAATAAATCACCACCATTAGGCCTTTACATGGCTATTTCTTCACAAGCTGTACAATTCAGCCCAATGAAAGTTCATAACCCTTCATACTCCTCAAGTTTCTCACTCTTTTTGTCACAATTTTTACTTTCCTTTATTTCCTGTACAAGCTACTAATTATTCAGCAAAAACAGATGAGGCATGTTTAAGTGAATGTGTTTTGCCAGAGGGTATTAGAAGTGTTTTATAGTGGCTGTGCTTCAGCTGTATTTTCAGCTGGCCACCTCATAAGATGCACTTACAACTATCTGAAATAACATTCTTTTGTGTTAAATTAAGACACAAGAATTACACTGAACAGAGTTCTTTCCTTTGTGGTTTATTCTTCTGGCTTTAACTGGCAGTACAGTGGATCTTATGTTTCTGCAGGCAACTTGAATCACAGCATGCCCAAAACAAATGTCTGAAATGCACTGTGCAGTATTCAAGTGAAGGAGGAAGAATTTAATCAGACCATCAGACCTGTTTGCTATTAAACAATTTCAGCACCAATAATACAGATTAGATGACATATCTTTTGAAAGTCAACAGAGAACCTCTTAAAATAATGAGGAAAATAGTAAGTCAGAACTGAATGCCTGAAAGAAGTTTAAAAATTGCAGCAAGTTGAAGGCATGCATGTGAACTTCACGCTGCGCAGAGTAGGTAAGACAGCAAACATTGGCACACATTACAGAAGATAAAATAAGAGGTTTGCTGTGATGAAAAATTAATTCACCCAAACTCAGAAACAAGAATTTGCAAAACAAATACCCTAGCAAAGGTGATCTTAAGGTTACTTAGTCATCACCTCTTAGACAGGGAAGCATTATCTTGGGTTCATCTGGATTCTGAAGGGAAGAGGCCATACCTTTAATGAGAAGCTAAAAATATCTTTGGAAATTGGAAAGTAGTCTCAGATCCGTTCAAGACAGATGCAACAAGTTGACCAGGATAGAATGATAGAGCACGACTGTCTCTGCTCCAGGACAGAGACTTAGTGGAGCAAGTTAGTTAAATACTTCCAGAGGGGGTCAGTGTTATTTCAGGTATTTTTCTGCTTTGCCACTATGTTTCTCTTTCTTCAATATTATGACTTTCACAGGGCTCTTCAACCTCTTCTTCAATAATATTATACATATTCTTCTGCTGTGTAAAGTTAAGTGTTCTTCTGCAGAAGGTTTTGTCTTTTTTTTTAAATTATTTTGTTCTTTAATAAAATATAAATCTGTGCAGTTTGAATGTACCAGGCAATCATCATATTAGCACTATAAAATCTCTTCCCATACTCTAAATCCCACTTTCTCTTTTTTTCCATACATCTTTCATCTTTCTGTGTAAAACATTCATGCAACTACACAGTCATTATGCAGAACAAGGCTGTTCTATTTCTTTCCTCTCCCGGCTTCTTGAGCACCTGCAGCTCCTTGTTCTCAGGCATGAGAAGCAGAAGAGTCCTCAATTCTGTGCCAGAATTGCCCGGCAACAGCTAAGCCATTAGCTGTATTAGTGTATCATCAGCATTGTTTTCATCCTAAATCCAAAACACAGCACCATAACAGCTACTGGGAAGAAAACTAACTCTAGCCCAGCTGAAAACAGGACAAAAACTCAGATTAACAAGCGGAGTTCATTTTTCAAGCGAACAAATTCCGAGCGCATCAGCTTGGCAACGGAGGCTGACGACAAATGACCGTTCTTAGAAGGTCCAAATGGCGTCTAAGTAGCCAAGGGAGAGTGAGGCAGCACGCCCCAGCCCCGGCAGCGCGGCTGCTCTGACGCGTGTGGACGGAGCGAGGAGTGTCGGACGCACCGTGCGGACGGCGGCGGAGCGCTGAGAGTGCAGCGAACAGCGCCGGCAAACAGAGAGCGAGTGTTTGCAGGGCAGCGTTTGCACGGCAGGGCAAGCAGGCAGGGCAGGGCAACTTCCCATATCCGAGGAGACTTAACATTTAATAGGTCGCTTTACAGGTCGTTGCTCTCTCGACACACCGAGGTGCAACCATGGTCTCCACACGGCTTTGAGCTGCTGCTGAAATGGACGTGGAAACTCAGACTGATAGCGTAAAAGTCTGTGTCGCAGTTCAGGTCTCAGGCTGCAGAGAATGCCTGGCCCTGTCATTGTTACAGGAGGGCAGAAGAGAGACCAGCTGTGCACAGTGTAAGCAGGCGGGGATCTGCTTAGCATGATGGCAGAACTCAAGGAGGAAGTGGAAAGGTCGAGGAGCATTTGGGATTGTGAGAGGGAGGTTGGTGGAGTCGCACTCTGCCATCCCTACAGGAAGGCGGGGGGGGAGGATGCTCCCCCTGCCCCTTCTGACAGTCAGGCAGGAGGAGGGCACCAGCGAGAGATGAAAACACGCCCCAGTTGGGGGAAGCAAGCGGACCGCCTCTCACCCCGTCCCACCTTTCCTGGTGCCCTTACATAACAGGTTTTGTTGGAAATGTCCAAATAATTTTGTCAGGACGGTATCTCTGATAAAAGCAGATTTTATTCGCGATTGCAATGCAC
>NW_011153457.1:0-536 GCF_000146605.3 Meleagris gallopavo | reverse complement strand
AAAGAAAGAAAAAGAGAGAGAAAGAAAGAGAGAAAGAGAAAAAAAAGAAAAAGAAAGAGAGAAGGAGAGAAAAAGAAAGAGAGAAGGAGAGAAAGAGAGAAAGAAAGAAAGATAAACAAGGAAAGAAAGAAAAGAAAAAGCCCCGTGAGGTCGCACACGTGCCCCCTCCCTCAGCCCCCTGCCGGGAAGGCTCCCCCCTCGGGCGCTGTCCGCAGCCGTGGTGCTGAAAGAGCTGCTGCATTCCGGAGGAACGACGTTCGCTCCCTCCCGCCACCGGGAGACGAGGGATGGGGAGGGGAGCTGGCCCTGAGCTCCTCGAGGAGCTCAGCACAGCCGCGCCGAGCCAGGGGAGCCGGGAGGAGAGCCGGGAGGGCCGAGGGGGGGTGGGGGGGTGTGGAGAAGGAAAGTTCACCCCTGGGGGGCTAGGGGGGTTAAGCCAGCAGATCAAGCCAACATATCTCATATTGCCTTTGTCAAGTGTCCTTTCAAGCATTGGAAGTGCTGAAAGTGGGGAAAGAGCTTGGGGGGGGAAGGGG
>NW_011153456.1:0-526 GCF_000146605.3 Meleagris gallopavo | reverse complement strand
CCGCGCCGCCCCGCAGCGCCGCGCAGCTCCGAACGTCGCGCTCGTGGGGGTCGCCGGGCAGGGGGGGCATCTCCGGAGGGGCGGAGGGCGGCGGAGGAGGGCAGGGAGGGGGAACGGCGAGCAGCGGGGCTCCGTCGGGGTAGTGCTGCTGGCGGCGGTAGAGCTCGGCGTAGCGTTCGCTCAGGTAGAGCTGGCGGGCGTTGCGGAGCACATAGGAGACGAGCAGGTTCTTGTGAAGCTTGATGCCGCCTCGCTGAGTGCGGGAGCTGTGGATCTTCCGCAGGGAAATACTGATCAAACTCTGCGCATCGAGGGTGCACTCCATCCTCCTCCTGCGGCCCCTCAGCATCTGCTCTCGCCACGCAGCCCGGGCCGCATCCACACGGTGCAAACCGGGAGGGCGTGCGGAGGGCTTTTGGGTCGGTTTGGTGGTGGTGGTTTGGCTTTTTTTGTTGTTGTTGTTTGTTTGTGTGTGTGTGTGCAAATCCAAAATATAATTAAAATATATATATATATATAATAAAAA
>NW_011153455.1:0-426 GCF_000146605.3 Meleagris gallopavo | reverse complement strand
AGAAAAAGGGGTATTTTGGTGTAAAAACAGGTATTTGAGGGAGAAAAAGGGGTATTTTCATGTAAAACCAGGTATTTGTGGGAGAAAAAGGGGTATTTTTGTGTAAAAACAGGTATTTGTGTTCGAAAAAGGGGTATTTTGTGTAAAAACAGGTATTTATGGGAGAAAAAGGGGCATTTTTGTGTAAAAACAGGTATATGTGGGAGAAAAATTGGTATTTTTGTGTAAAAACAGGTATTTGTGTTAGAAAAATGGGTATTTTTGCTTAAAAACGGGTGTTTGTGTGAGAAAAAGGGGTAGTTTTGTTTTAAAACAGGTATTTGTTTTAGAAAAAGGGGTTATTTTGTGTATAAACAGGTATTTGTGTTAGAAAAAGGGGTATTTTGGTGTAAAAACAGGTATTTCTTGAAGAAAAAGGGGTATTTT
>NW_011153454.1:0-579 GCF_000146605.3 Meleagris gallopavo | reverse complement strand
GGAGCACAGAGCGTGGCACAGCACCTAAGAGAGGTACAGGCACACAGCAGGCATCTGGGTTTGGTGCGCTGTCTTTCTAGTTAGGCTTTCTGTCCTTCCCTGGGACTGTTGCTGCATGTTGCTTGAGGTCTTAAACCCTGGGATTTTCAGTTACCTTTCTTGTCCTGATTTGAAATGTGAACCCACAGTTCACTTAAGATCCGTTGCCATGAACACACAGATTTCCTAGTATTGTGGCCCATTTTGCAGACTGAAAGTAGTGTTAGACTCTCTTCAAATCTTGTTGCTTCTCCTTTCCTGATTATAACAGAGAGGGGTTCTCAGCCAAATGGCAAGATCTGTATGAAAGCAGTGAAAGAAGTCTGTTCTGAGGGAGCTCCTCTCCAGGCTGGAGTGCATCCTGGAACAGCAGGTCCCAGCTCAGGGAAACACCTTTCCCCGCAGTTGACATCCACTCTGTCTCCAAGACGCTGGCTGGAAGAAAGTGCAAGGACTTGGAAGAAGAGAAACAAAAAGCAGAGCTGTGGCCAAGAAACAAGTGAAGGTAGAGTGCAATGGGGAGAAGGCTCAGAGGATTCT
>NW_011153453.1:0-451 GCF_000146605.3 Meleagris gallopavo | reverse complement strand
CCAAGCCCTGCAAACCCGACGGCAGCAGCGGGGCCTGGGACGGCTCCAGGAGAACAGAGGAGCACAGAGAAGGCTGGACGAACGCCCGGGGACCGACGGGATTAAATGCCAACCCCAGCTGCCAGCGGGGCCCCCGAGAGAACCCATCCCGATATGGGGCACAGGGCTGACAGCACAGCCCGGAGCTCGGGGACGTGGTGACACAGCTGTCACCAGCATCCCCCGCCCCAGAAAGCCCCTATGCCTCCAGCCAGCTCAGCTCCCCCCTCCCAGCATTCACGGTCCCTCATCTCATTGGGGGTGGGGGGGGAGGTGCACCCAAGGGGGTGATATCCTGATATCCCTTAGCACGTGGGGGGCTCGGAGGGGTTTGGGGGCACAGCAAGAGAGAGAAAAGGACAGATAAAGGCGCAAAGAGGAAGCCGGGACGAGGCGGAGGGGAGGGGGGGGG
>NW_011153452.1:0-371 GCF_000146605.3 Meleagris gallopavo | reverse complement strand
AAAATGGAGTTTTTTGGATCAAAATTGGGCAAATTCCAAACTTCTGGTTTGGGGGAATTTGGGGGAAAAATGAAAGTTCACATTTTTGTCAGAGGGAATGGGACTGGAAAACCCAAAATCGAACTTTTTTGGGGTCAAAATGGCTCTAAAACCAAAAATCGCTATTTTTGGAAATGGAGATGCGATGGTGGACCCCAAAAACGGAGTTTTTGGGGTCAAAATTGGGCAAATCCCAAACTTCTGATGTTGGGGAATTTGGGGTAAAAAGAAAGTTCATATTTTTGTCAGTAGAAATGGGAGATAAAAACCCCAAAATCGCGTTTTTTGGGGGTCAAAATGGCTCGAAATGAAAAATCGCTATTTTTCGCATC
>NW_011153451.1:0-355 GCF_000146605.3 Meleagris gallopavo | reverse complement strand
CCCGCATTGGGCACAGCTTTTTCGGGGTCCGTGCAACGCAGCCCCGACTCCAACTGCAACTTCGCGGGGGACGATGAGTGCGACAGCAACCAGAACTGGAGCCGGGCTGGCGGGGGGGTGAAAACACTGCAAATCCCTCCGATAATCTGCTGCTGTTAGCACACAGACAGATGGCTCAGGGCGGGATGGGGGACGTGGCTTCGAGCGCGCCGTGCGACCCCCAGCAGGGCGAGCGCAGCCCCCCGAGGGAGCGGAGGTCGGGGAGGGGGAGGTGGGCGGATCCCCGGCGGAGGATATCGGCTACGCCAGCAGCTCGCTCAGCATCGACAGCCCCGACAGCGCCTGCGGCGGCGCC
>NW_011153450.1:0-613 GCF_000146605.3 Meleagris gallopavo | reverse complement strand
TTTATGGGGTTCCCAGAAGGGTCTGATTTCAGGGTCCCCAAGATTTGAGGTTTTGGGGGCACCCAGAGCCATTTTTTGGGGCACCCAGCGCCATTTTGGGGGTTCCAAGGGAGTTCTGGTTTTGGGGTCCCCAGCATTTGTAGGTTTTGGGGCACCAGGGTGGTTCTGTGGTGTCCAAACCAGCATTTTTGGGGGGACCCAGAGATGTGGGGTTGGGTTTCTTGTTTTTGGGGTGGCTTTGGGGTGGGGGTCCCATTTTTGGGGGCACCCAGAGCCATTTTGGGGGTTCCCAGAAGCAGTTTTGGGGTTCCCAGAGGGGTCTGGTTTTGGGATCCTCAGGATTTGAGGTTTTGGGGACACCCAGAGCCATTTTTGGGGGGCACTCAGGGCCATTTATGGGGTTCCCAGAAGGGTCTGATTTCAGGGTCCCCAAGATTTGAGGTTTTGGGGGCACCCAGAGCCATTTTTTGGGGCACCCAGCGCCATTTTGGGGGTTCCAAGGGAGTTCTGGTTTTGGGGTCCCCAGCATTTGAGGTTTTGGGGGCACCAGGGGTGGTTCTGTGGTGTCCAAACCAGCATTTTTGGGGGGACCCAGAGATGTGGGGTTGGGTTT
>NW_011153449.1:0-447 GCF_000146605.3 Meleagris gallopavo | reverse complement strand
GGGGGGGCACAGCGTGGGGGTCCAGCCCCCTCCCAGCCCCCCCACCCCCCCTCATTTCTGACCCCCTCCTAGCTCTGTGCTGCCTGATGACAGCAAGGCTGGCCGGCAGAAGACGCGGGTGGTGAAACGCAGCCTCAGCCCCGTCTTCAACCACACCATGGTGTACGATGGCTTCCAGCCCCACGACCTGGCCCAGGCCTGTGCTGAGTGCACCCTATGGCACAGGGATGCCTTCGCCAAGAGGCAGCTGGGGGGCTGCGGCTCAGCCTGGGCACGGGTAAGGGGGGTGGGGCTGGGAGGGTTCTGTGAGGTCCTCAGGGGGGGTCTGTGGGATTATGGGGGTCTATGAGGAGTCTGGCAGGGGGAGATATGGGGCTCTGTGGGTGTCTGTTTGGGTCCTGGGGGGTTCTATGGAGTCCTGATGGGGGTCTATGGGGAGTTACGGGG
>NW_011153448.1:0-385 GCF_000146605.3 Meleagris gallopavo | reverse complement strand
TTTTTTTCCCCCAGACGGTCCAGACAAGGAGAAACGTGTGGAAGCAGGAGTCCAGCATTCCCACGTTGTAATGCGTCCTCTAAGACAAGGTCGAGCAGAGCCGTTTTGAGAGTAATGGCTGTTTCTGTTAGAGCAGCTATTGTACTGTACGGCTATTGTACTGTACAGCTGTTGTGCTGCTCGGCTGTTGTAACCTACGGCTATCGTAGAACTATTGTACGATATAGCTGATGTAACATACAGCTACTGTAACGAAGAGCCGCGGGCGGTTGATGGGGGTCCGGCGCTGCCCCTCTGGCAGTATAGGCGAACGCCAGTCAGTCTCACTCCCTCAAGACTTCGGCGTCCGCTGCCGTCCGATGACCGCTCCCAGCGCCTCTCCCCT
>NW_011153447.1:0-636 GCF_000146605.3 Meleagris gallopavo | reverse complement strand
GGGGTGGGGGGCTGGGTGACCCTGAAGGTCTTGTCCGACCTCGGGGGGTCTGGGATGCTCTGACGCTGTGAAGTTGAAGGGAGGTGAGCGGGGAGGCGATGGGGGTCTGATCCCCCGGGGGGGGCTGCGCTGGGCTGCCGTTCGCACCCTGAGGCTGTGGCTGCCGGCTGTCGTGGTGCGCAGAGAACAGAGCTCCGTCTGCGGACCGGACCCAAACCTTCTGGGGCCGGGGACGTGGCCGGGAAACTCCCGAAGCTGCTTGGATCCGCTGATCGCTTTCCTTTGCTCGTAGTTGAGGTGCGCAGTGATGGAATTGCTCAGAGAAGCGAACTGTGAAAAGAGATTTCAGGGAATTGCGGCCCGAGCCTCTGATCGACCGCCCGAGGCGAGCACTGAGCCGCCCTGGCAGCGGGAAAGGCGTCCCGGCGTCAGCTACATCAATTCACGCCCGTGACGGGGGGCAGGAGCCCCTGCCCTCCCCCCCACCCCACCCCCACCAAAAACTGGGAAGGAAGGGAGGAAGAAGAAAAAAGACGGCGGCAACAAACTATGGAGGAAACTTATTTACTAACTATGATATCGGACCGCAAGAGAACACAATATAATACAGTCTGCTTGGAATTGAGACTAACAAAT
>NW_011153446.1:0-351 GCF_000146605.3 Meleagris gallopavo | reverse complement strand
GGGGAAAGGAGAGGAGTGGGGGGGGACTGCAGGAGATGGGATCCGTTTGAATGAACCAAAATGAACTTCCATACATCACGGCTTTTCAACATCGCTAAACGTTCCTGACAAGCCCCTCCAGAGAGCCGGCTCCGAAAGTGCCTCCAAAGTCCCGTCCGAGCGATGATTGGGATTTTCTCTTTAATTAATAACGAGAAAGCCGGGTGATCTCTCCCTGCTCGCCAAGAGGAGGTGGGCGAGCTGCTCGAACCTGCGGATCTCCTCCTTTATCCGAACCGGGATGAAGGCAGGCAGGGAAGCAGGGCGGGTAGAAATAACACTAATAACAATAATGATAACCGTAATAAAAAT
>NW_011153445.1:0-403 GCF_000146605.3 Meleagris gallopavo | reverse complement strand
GCGAGGTCAGCGAGGGATGGAGGCCCAGGCCCCACCGTTACCATGGCAACGGCGCCCCCGCGGCCACTGCGGTTACCATGGCGCCGCGCCACTCTGACGCCACTTCCGCCCCGCGATTACGCCACTTCCGCTCCCCGAGTTCGCGCCGTTCCGTATCCCCCCCACACCCCCGACGCCCTCCGCGCTGCCTGGAGGCGGCGGGCCCCCCGTGACCTCTGACCTCTGACCCCGTACGTCACCGTGGGGGAGGGTCGTAGCGGGAGCCCGGGGTAGCTGGTGGGGGTCCCGGGTTGTGTTCGGGGGGTTCTGGGGGCGTTTTGGGGGCCTTTGTGTACCGGCGACGGATGGGGGGGACTGTGGGGGAATTCGGGTACCGGGGGGCGATTCTGGGGGGGGTCGGGGG
>NW_011153444.1:0-342 GCF_000146605.3 Meleagris gallopavo | reverse complement strand
GGGCGGGGTTGAAAGGGGAAATGGGGGGATTTGGGGAAATGATGCAGTTTGGACAGGATTTGGGGTCGGAATGGGGGATTTTGGGGCTTAGGGGCCGCCCAGTGGGTTTTGGGGTGGAAAAGGGGATTTTTGGAGCCCCTTTGGGGTCCCGTTTTTGGCCCCTTTTGGGTCCTTTTTTGGGGTCTCCATTTGGGTCCCATTTTTAGCCCCATTGGGGTCCCACTGCTGTCCCTTATTTTGGCCCCATTTGGGTCAGCGTTGGTGCCCCATTTAGGTCTTTTCGGGGTCTCCATTTTGCATCCCATTGGTTTCCCTTTCGGGTACCTTTGGGGTCCCCATTTT
>NW_011153443.1:0-325 GCF_000146605.3 Meleagris gallopavo | reverse complement strand
GTGCTGGGGCGGCTGCACCCCCGGCTGTACGGCACGCAGATGTGCGGCACGCAGATGTGCTCCGCGCCTCCCAGCTCTGCTGGACAGCCGGGCGATGCTCAGGACCCCGCAGAGCGCCCCGGAAACGCGCCCTGCAGCCCGCAGCCCGTCCATCCGGTCCCGGGCTTCGCTGCAGGCTGGGCGCTGAGCAGCAGACCCCGCGGGCAGCCTTTACCTTCCGCTCCCCTCACCGCAGCGCGGTTCCTGCAGGCGCAGCCCCGCCGGATGGGGCCCTCCAGCCCTGCGCTGCCGTCCCTGCCGGGTGGCGGCCGGGCACGGAGCCCTC
>NW_011153442.1:0-719 GCF_000146605.3 Meleagris gallopavo | reverse complement strand
ACCAAGTACAGGGCTGGGGGAGTGAGCTGCTGGAGAGGAGCTCTGGCAGAGAGGGACCTGTGTGTCCTGGTGGACAACAGGTTGGCCATGAGCCAGCAGTGTGCCCCTCGTAGGCCAAAAAGGCCAATGGCATTCTGGGGTGCATTAAGAAGAGCATGTCCAGCAGGTCGAGAGAGGTGATCCTCCCCCTCTACTCTGCCCTGGTAAGGCCTCATCTGGAGTACTGTGTCCAGTTCTGGGCTCCCCAGTACAAAAAAGACAGGGATCTCTTGGAAAGAGTCCAGCGGAGGGCCACAAAGATGGTGAAGGGCCTGGAGCATCTCCCCTATGAAGAAAGGCTAAGTGAAACTGGGTCTGTTTAGCCTTGAGAAAAGAAGACTGAGAGGGCACCTGATCCAGGTCTATAAATATCTAAGGTGTGGGGGCAGAGTGGCGAGGCCAGAGTCTTTTCATCAGTGTGTGGAGACAGGACAAGAGGAAATGGCCGAAATTGGAGCATAGAAAGTTCTGCACAAATGTGCACAAGAACTTCTTTACGGTGAGGGTGACGGAGCACTGGAACAGGCTGCCCAAGGAGGTTGTGGAGTCTCCTTCTCTGGAGATGTTCAAGACGCGCCTGGACACCTACTTTGTGCGACCTGGTGTAGGGAACCTGTTTTGACAGGGGGGTTGGACTCGATGATTTCTGGAGGTCCCTTCCAACCCCTAAAATTCTATGA
>NW_011153441.1:0-301 GCF_000146605.3 Meleagris gallopavo | reverse complement strand
GGGAAGGGGGGGGACACACAAAGGCGGGGGGGCACCAACCCGGTGGTGACGCCTCTGTCGGAGGTGGTGCATGAGGAACCAGAGCATGTGGCTGTCAAACATGTCGGTGTGGTGCAGGCTGTCCTCGTCCCGCTCCATCTTGTTCTTCTTGATCACCTGCGGCCGTGGGGGGGGGAGGTTAAGGGGGGGGTCAGGGGCCCCCCCTTGGCCCCAGGGGTTGGGGTCTCACCCACCTCTTTGAGGCCCTTCAGCTCGGTGGGGGTCACCGCTGTGGGCGCCCAGATCTTGACGTCGTGGTCCA
>NW_011153440.1:0-471 GCF_000146605.3 Meleagris gallopavo | reverse complement strand
GGCTTCAGTGGGGGCTTAGGGGGGTTGGGGTCTTATTGGAGTTTTATTGGGGCTTCACCGGGGTTGGGGTTTTATTGAAGTTTTATTGGGGCTTCATGGGGGTTTTACTGGCGTTTTATTGGGGCTTTATCGGGGTTGGGGTCTTAATGGGGCTTCAGTGGGGTTTTATTGGGGTTGGGGTTTTACTGGGGTCTTATTGGGGTTTTATTGGGGCTTCATTGGAGTTGGGGTTAATTCCACGTGGGTTTTGGGGTGAGACTGGGAGAATTTGGGGCATTTTGGGGATGGGTTTCGTGGCAGTTCAGTGAATTTCGTGGTGGTTTTGGGGGATATGGGGTCACCGGGGGGCATGGGGGCTTTTGGGAGCGGATATGGGGTCACTGGGGAGGGTAGGGGGATGTTGGGGGGGAACGTGGGCGGTTATGAGGTCACGGGGGGACGTGGGGCATTACGGGGTGGTTGTGGGGTGGC
>NW_011153439.1:0-335 GCF_000146605.3 Meleagris gallopavo | reverse complement strand
GGAGGGGAGGAGATGAAGATGAAGATGAGGATGAGGATGGGGAGGGGAGGAGATGAAGATGAAGACGAGGATGAGGAGGGGAGGCTGGGGGGGAGGAAGAGGAGGAGGACGAGGAGGGGATGAAGGCGGCACTTCCGGGGTCACCGCCGGCGCCTCCATTGCGGGGCTGCGCCGGAACCGACGGGAACCGCCGGAACGAAAACAGCGGAACCGGGACCAAGACCAGCCGGACCGGGACCGGGGCGGCAGAACCGGGACCAGTAACAGCCGGACCGGGGCTGGAACGGCCGAACCGGGACCGGGAGCGGCAGAACCGGGCTGGAACGGTCAAACCG
>NW_011153438.1:0-416 GCF_000146605.3 Meleagris gallopavo | reverse complement strand
CCCCCAGTCCCCCCCCTCACCGCCTCCCGCTCGCGGTCCATGATGGTCTCCAACTCCTCGAAGTGCCGCAGTTTGATCTCCAGTTTCTTCATCTGCGTCTCCACCAGCAGAGCCACCAGAGATTTGATCTTGCGCTCCTCCACGGCCGCCAGGTGCTGCAGGGATGGGACGGGACGGGAGATCACGGCCCCCCCACCTTCCAGCCCCCCCACCCCCGATCCCTCACCTTGGCCTTCACAGCAAGCAGCTGCCAGCGCAGCGGCAGCAGCAGTGGAGAGGTTCCCTTCGCCGATGTCGCGCTCCACTTTGGCTTTGCGCTCAGCTTCGGGCTCCGGCGGCTCCTTAGGGGGCTCCTCCTGCGTCTCCTTCGCCTCCTTCTCCTTCTCCAGCTCCCCTGGAGTGTGGGGCAGCTGGGC
>NW_011153437.1:0-583 GCF_000146605.3 Meleagris gallopavo | reverse complement strand
GACAGGAAGGAGGGGCTGGGGTATGGACTGAGAGACCGGAAATAGGGGGATGAGGGATTGGCCGAGGGACCGGAAGTAGGGAGTGAGATCCGCCCCTTCCGGTGTTTTGTAGCCCAGGGCAACGCGCGCTTCCGGTCGGAGCGGAGCGAGCCAGTGAGTGGGGAGCGGGGAGAGAGGAGGAGGGAGCGGAAAAAAGGGGGCGGGGCCAACGAGAGAGGGGGCGTGGTCTTGATGAGGGCGGGGCTTGGTGGCGTGGGGCGGGGCTTGGAGATAGGAGGCCAATGAGCGGTGGGAGTGTATTCGAGGGGCGGGGCTTTCGTGAAAAGGGGGGCGTGGTATTTAGGGCGAGGGGTGGGCTTAAGGATCGTGGGCGGGGCTTAAGGGAGGGGGCGGGGACTGATGGCAATGAAAGTCTATTGGGAGGTGTGAGCAAAGGGGCGGGCTTGGGGAAGACCAATGGGAGAAAGGCTTTGTCACAGGGGGGCGTGGCCAGGAGAAAGGGGTGGGGCTTAAAATTGGGGCGGGACCTAAGGTGTGTCCCAGAAACGCCCCCTAGCGCCCCATAAGTGACCCACAGAGCCCC
>NW_011153436.1:0-600 GCF_000146605.3 Meleagris gallopavo | reverse complement strand
CTGCAGCCGCCTCCCGGCTGAGGCCGTGGTCCGGGGCTCCGGAGTACCGGAGCCGGGCGCGAGATCGGAGCTGCCCGACCGGGAAGGCTCCGCCGGCGGCTCCCGGGTCCGGCGCGGGGCGGGGGCGTCGCGGCGCTGCTTACCGGGGCTGAGTCGGCGAGCGGTTCCGCACAGAAGCCCCTCGTCCGCGGCGGATCTCGCTCATATCTACCGAGTAAACATTGCTTCTTCCTTCCAGCCGCTGGGTCCCCGGGAGACTGACTCACACCTAGCGCCTCCGCGCCCTCCCGCTCCTCCTCCCGCCGCAGACAGGTGCTGCGCGCTCGCTGCTTTTGCCCTTCCGAGACACTGGAGGGCTGAGTGAGACAGCAAAGGCTGCAGCCCGCTCCCGCTCCCTCCCCGTTTCGGATTCCCAATGAGGCGCCCCGCCGATGCCCGGACGGGAGGTGGGGCGGTACCTGCGGCCCCGGCCCTCACGCAACGCGAGGGAACTTTGTTTCTTTCATTTCGTTTCTGGCTCGTTCTGCTCTTCCCCGGCGCGGGCACCGCCTGCCCCGGCTGTGGGGACAGCCCCCACAGGGGGCACCTCCGGGCGGCGGG
>NW_011153435.1:0-320 GCF_000146605.3 Meleagris gallopavo | reverse complement strand
CCCAATGACCCCATGACCCCCCCATGACCCCAATGACCCCGTGACCCCAATGACCCCACACTGTCCCTACAGGCACCTGCTATTCCCTCTGGGCTTTGGCTCAGGCCTCCAGGCCGAAGAAACCCTAAAAAGGGGGGGGGGGGGATGGACGGGACCCCCCCCAGGCCGGTGACAATAAATGAGGGTGACAATTAACTAATTAACGATGCTGACAATTAATTAATTAACGATGCGGACAATTAATGACGATGGCGCAGGTGGGGGGTGGGGAGCGGGGTGAGAAAAGGGTTTCATTGCCCCAAATACAGGTGGTGGTGGTG
>NW_011153434.1:0-614 GCF_000146605.3 Meleagris gallopavo | reverse complement strand
CTGCAGGTGGTGGTGATCAAGCAGAACTGCTCCTTCCAGCTGAGGATCCACAAGAACTTCATCTGCGAGCAGTGCTGCGGGGCGTTCCGCAGCAGTTACCACCTCAAGAGGCACATCCTCATCCACACCGGTAAGGGGCGCCGCAAGTCGTCCTCGGCGGGGTGAGGGGCAGCCCAAAATTGTCCACCCCCACACCACCTGGTGCTCGGGGGCACCCCAAGTCAGCTGCGGCAGTGAGGGATGCCCCGAAAGCATCTATAGAGGAGCGGGGAACACCCAAAAATACCCCCAGTGGTGAGAGGCACCCGAAAATCATCCGCTGCGGGGAATGGGTACCCACAAATCATCCCCTGCGGTGGGGGGGTACCTAAAAACGCACCTCTGTTGGGGTGAAGGGCACCCAAAAAGATGCCCGCGGTGGCGAGGGGCAGTCAGAAGTATCTGCAGTGCAGTACAGGCAGCCCCAAATGCCCACAGCTCCGACAGCAGCCCCGCAGTCGCTGTCATTGGGCTGAAACCCCGCTGCTCGCGGAGCCCGGAAAGCCGCTCTCTCTGGGGGCGATGCGTTCCCTGGTCGGGGGGAGGGGGGGTCAGATAACGAGCTGGGAGGAGCC
>NW_011153433.1:0-665 GCF_000146605.3 Meleagris gallopavo | reverse complement strand
GGGAGCTGCGTGATGGGGGGGGTCCCGGCACTGAGTGGGCTGGGGGCACTAAAGAGCCGTCCGGGGAGAGCACGGAGCGGCCCGGAGGAGCGCACGGAGAGGCCCCGGGGGCGCTCCCCAAGCCGAGCCCTCCTCGGCTGCTGGTGGGTCGGGGGGCAGCTTGGCCCCTCTGTTCACCTACCCCTCCCCCTCAGTTCCCCACCGCCATCCTATGGGGCCGGAGCCGCCCCTCCCGGGCTCGGTGCAGGCGGAGGAGGGCTGCGGGCCGAGAGGAAGGAGCGCAGGAGGTGGAGGAGAAGGAGGAGGAGGAGGAGGAGGAGGAGGGAAGGGGGGTTGGGATCCCTTCCCGACGGCGCTTACCTGCTCCGTGCTCCGGAGGGCTGGGCCGGCCACGGGAGCCGGGAGCGGACCGGGACCGAACCGGGACCGGAGCTGGTGCCGGGGATGGGCCGGAGGAGGGCGGCAGGAACGCGAGAGCGCTGCAACCTCCGGAGTCCGCACAGGGAACCAGGCTCAGGGACGGGAAAGTTTATGCAAGGGAGGAGCAGAAAGTTGGGAGTCAATCAGGAGGCGGAGGGGCAGGGCCGACCCTCCTCCCCCGGCCTTCCTCCCTCCCTCCTTTCCCGGTCTCTTCCCTCCCTCCTCCCGAGTACTCCCGCCCCGTC
>NW_011153432.1:0-398 GCF_000146605.3 Meleagris gallopavo | reverse complement strand
GTTGGTCCCAACCTATGGGATGGAGTTAAAAAAAACAAAACTGGGGACGTTCCATCATTGGGGTTGGGAAAAGTTGGGTTGGGTTGGTCCCATCCTATGGGATGGGGTTGGAAATGGGGACGTTTGGGATGTTGTGACGTCGGGGTTGGCCAGAATGACCCCAAACCATCCAAATTCCCCCCAAAAACCAAATCCACGAATCCCAGCCCCAAAAGAGCACCGAAACCCCGCAAAATTACCCCAAACCACCCGGATTTTCCCCAAACACCAAATCCACGAATCCCAGCCCCAAAAGAGCACCGAAACCCCGCAAAATTACCCCAAACCCCGACGTCCTACACACACACGACACTCTCACAGCACACCGACATACACCACGCTTTTTTTCTTTTTGTTTT
>NW_011153431.1:0-551 GCF_000146605.3 Meleagris gallopavo | reverse complement strand
TTCCCTTGTTATCGCATGTGCTTTGCTTGTCTGATTTTTCTCTAGAGAGGAGACCTCCATCCTGTGACCACTTCGCTTCCTGACCTCTGGTGGCAGCTGCAGGCATGAAGCACTAGCAGGAACATGGGATCCTTAGTTTTTGTTTGTTTTTTTTTTTTATTCTTAAGCTTTATTTTGAACTTCGTAAGTCAGTGTATGCTAAGGAGGGCACTTTAAAGGAAGCTGCAGTTGAACCGTACAAATTCATCTTCTTACTGGGTGGAAAACAGCTTATTTTGTAAGTCAGAGATCCAGAATTCCTTCAGATTCTCAAGTGAAGCTCCAGTGGATATGATGCCCCTTAATTATTGATGTACAGCTCCAGGCTTTCACTACATGGTCTGATTTACTTTTTCCGTAAAGTAAGAGCTCTGTATGTTAACTGTGCAAAAGTCAATACCTCATTTAGAACATGAGTTGGAAAGAGGCAGTATTTCACACCAGGTAACACTGTGCTGCCACTGTTTCCTTCCCTGCACGCCCCTCTTTGGAAGCTCACTTCCCTTCGAGTT
>NW_011153430.1:0-345 GCF_000146605.3 Meleagris gallopavo | reverse complement strand
TGGGGCAGGTTGGGGGAAGGGGCAGGTATGGGATCAAGGGGGCAGGGGAGCAGGATAGGGTTATAAAATCGGCATGGGGCAGGTTTAAGGGGCAGGAGGCAGGTTAGGAGGAGGGATGGGGTCGAAGGGAGTCAGGGGGCAGGGATGGGGTGTGGGTTGGGTTTAAAGGGAGGGGGCGGGGGTGGTAGGTATGGGGTTGAGAGGGGCGGGGGCAAATGAGGGGGTGTAAGGCAGGGCCGGGGTACGGAGAAGTTATGGGAGCAGGTGAGGGGTTATGGGGCAGGCGGGGGGAAAGGAGCGGGTATGGGGTTGTGGGGCAGTGAGGCGTGGGGGGGATTAAGGGTT
>NW_011153429.1:0-319 GCF_000146605.3 Meleagris gallopavo | reverse complement strand
TGTCACAGCCCTGGGCATCTCAGTGTCCCAGCCCTGCCCGTCCCATGTCCCAGCCCTGCCTGTCCCCCGTGTCCCAGCCCTGTCCCATGTCCCAGCCCTGTCCCCGTGTCCCAGCCCTGTCCCATGTCCCAGCCCTGTCCCATGTCCCAGCCCTGTCCCCGTGTCCCAGCCCTTCCCCTCCTCCCCCTCACCGATAGCAGACGAGGAACTGTGCGTAAGCCACGGCGATCCAGTTGTGATGACCGCAAACGATGCGCACCATCCCGACGTCGCAACCTGCAGGGGATGGGCAACGCCGTCACCCATTTGGGGAGGGGGG
>NW_011153428.1:0-458 GCF_000146605.3 Meleagris gallopavo | reverse complement strand
GGGGCTGGGGCGGCGACGGAGGGGTCGTTGCGGGCGGCGCGTGCGCGTCCGTGAGATGTCGGTGGGGCGCGCAGGGTCCGGCGGGCAGCGGGAAAAAAGTGGAGTATCGCTTCTCGGCCTTTTGGCTAAGATCAAGTGTAGTATCTGTTCTTATCAGTTTAATATCTGATACGTCCTCGATGAGAGGACTTTATATTAAACGGATTTTTGGGCGCGGGAGTTGGACCCGGAGCTTGCTCCCTCCGCTCCGCGCATCGTCCCGGTATGGCAGTACCTCCGGGCACGGTGCACCTCCCCGGGAGGGGAGGAGTGTTGGTGGTGAAAGGCAGAGCGGTGGCGGTGGTGGGCAGGTGGGGTGTTGGAGGGTGGTGGTGGCGCTGTGTCCCGTAGGGGGCGCTGCTGGGTCGCCTTCAGCTGGGGCCGGCCGCAGCCCGGACCGCTCCGGCGCAGGAGCGGTG
>NW_011153427.1:0-335 GCF_000146605.3 Meleagris gallopavo | reverse complement strand
TCTTCTTCTCTCTCTCTCCTCTCCTCTCCTCTCCTCTCCTCTCCTCTCCTCTCCTCTCCTCTCCTCTCCTCTCCTCTCCTCTCCTCTCCTCTCCTCTCCTCTCCTCTCCTCTCCTCTCCTCTCCTCTCCTCTCCTCTCCTCTCCTCTCCTCTCCTCTTCCTTCAAAGTTCTAAATTGCCTGAACTCTCATTAATACTCACATATGATAAGAATAACTCCAATATGTACTTACAATTTGTGAAAATGAAATTTAGCATCCCTGTCCATGTTAAGGAGATACTTCCCACAATTTACAGCAAGGGATCTAATTTCTAGAAGTATTAAGCATAAGGGCA
>NW_011153426.1:0-1909 GCF_000146605.3 Meleagris gallopavo | reverse complement strand
GATGGGAGCGGGGCTGTGGGGGAACAGCATGGAGCCGCACGGGGGGGTCGGGGTGGGGGAAAGGCCGTGCCCAGAGGGCGGTGGGCATGGAGCAGCTCCCCGGGGCAGCAGGCACAGCCCTGAGCTGCCGGAGCTCGTGGAGCCTCTGGGCAGTGCTGTCAGACACGGGGGCCGATTTGTGGGTGCTTCTGTGTGGAGCTGGGGGTTGGACTCGGTGACCCCTGCGGGTGCCATGGCAGGATGTGCTGTGGCTCCATGGGCTGCTCCTTCCCTCCCCCCACCGCTGTATGCAGTGCTTCTGCTGGTTTGAAGTCTGCTGCCAGGCCGGGCTCTGTGCCGCAGTGACACACAGCCGTGGTTTCCTTCTGCATTTGTGGTTCCAGAGGTCTCTCCTTGCTGTTTGGTCGTCCCTGTACAAAGAGCCCGAGGCACTTTTAACTTCTTGCAGGAGCTGCTTCACCCTCAGCTGTTCTTGCTCTCCTTGCTTGTCCCTGCCAGCTTGCTCCAAAGGAGCTGTGCTGCAGCCTGGGACGCCGGCAGGGCTCACGGGGAGGCCCCCAGCCCACCCTGCTGGGCCAGGAGCTCTGTGGGACTCCAGGCTCTCTCCCCACCCCTTCAGGGCTCTTTCTGTGGTGCTGTTTCTCATCAGGCCGTTGGCAAGGGCTGCTCCCTGGCAGCAGCTCCTGCGCTTTACATCTGCAGCAGCTGCCTTAGCGGTTCCCCAGGGCTGTGGTTTTCTCACATTTCCTGGGAGGGAGGTGGAAGTGTCCTCCCGTGACCCTGAAGCTGCGCGGGGCCCAATCTGCGAGCGCGGGGTTGTGACTCAGAGCTCCGCTGCGGTGCCGTGTGGGGCTGAAGGAGGGCTGCTCTGCTGGAGGCTGCGGGGCGGGAGGCTGTGGGCGCTGCCCCCGGGCTGCTCTCTGCCCCTGTTCTGTGGGCACGGCCCCGGCAGCCATCCCTTCGCGCCTCTCGTCCTTCCTCTTCTGCTTCTGCCCCTCGTCTGCCTGCAGCTGTGCCCCCGCAGCAGTTCCCTGGTGCCGGCATTCGCCTTCCCCTCGTCATTCTGCAGTCTCCCCTCGCAGACGTGTGGACCGGCCCTGGGCTCCCCCAGCTGCTCGTGCTGGAGCAGGGACTGTCCTCAGTTCCTCATCCAGGGGCTGTCGGTGTGATTTTAGGTTCTCCCTTCGGGCACTGCGTGCTGGGCCCCAGGCAGGGGGCTGCAGGGGAGCCGCGGGGGAGCGTGGCTGCAGCCCTGCCCGGCTCCGTGGGGATGAAGTTGGGATGTGCAGCACTTGGGAGGCAGAGCTGGCTGCAGTCGTGGAGCGGGGACAGCGGGGCAGTGAGTCCCCAGCTGAGGACCCCAGCACTGACACCCCTTGAAGGCGGTCCCGAGTCCCATTTCTCCCCCAGGCCGGCTGTCCCTCCGCAATCTGTGCCGGGACAGGGGGGGCAGAGGCAGCTTTTGAGAACGGCAGCGCGTGGCCCCACGCCGACGCTTCTGTCCCTTTGCAGCTGCCCTACACGGAGCTGGAGAAGGTGAGTGGCATCGAGGAGGCCAAGCACTACCTGCGGCAGAAGCTGAGGGAGCTGCGATTCTGAGGGGCTCAGCCCAGCCGGGTGGGCGCTGGGGGGGCACGGAGCCCCCGGCCCGGGGGGTGGGAAATGGAGCCGCCCCATCCGGGGGCACGGCCGTGCGGGGCCGAGGTGGTGTGAGATATTTATTGCCGACAGGGTGGGGAGGGGGCGCGACGTGAGCGGTGTGCGGGGGGAGCGTGGGGATGTGTAGGGCCGGGGGCCTCGGCCCTGGGCCTGGGGTCACCGCAGGGGCCTGGCGTTCCTGGGGGTCCCCGACGCGCTGCTGGGGAGGGGGGGCTGCGCCTGGCCCCCCAGGGCTGTGACAGCCACGCAT
>NW_011153425.1:0-383 GCF_000146605.3 Meleagris gallopavo | reverse complement strand
AGCAGGTATGGAAACCCCCGGGACTTCCCCCATACAGAGCGCCTCAGGACCCCCCCAGAAACCCCCAGGACCCCCCAGGACCCCCACCAGGATCCCCCCAGGATCCCCCCAGGACCCCCCCCAGGACCTTTTTGGTCCCTTCTTATGGAGCTCCCAGGGCCACTTCTGGCCCTCTGCCCCCGCACTCCTAGACACCCCCCGCCCCTTCCGCAATTCCTCGCTAATTGGGGTCCTTAATGAGCCCTAGGCCTTCATCCCCATCACACAGTTTTGTCGCCATGGGCAACAAGCCATGACGTCACTTCCGGCATAGGGAACAATAGGGGGCGTGGCCTGTCGTCACCATAGCAACACCCCACCCTCACACTGCGGCGCCCCCCCCC
>NW_011153424.1:0-316 GCF_000146605.3 Meleagris gallopavo | reverse complement strand
GGGGTCCGTAATAGGGGCGTGGCCTGGAGGAGGAAACGGGGGAGCTGATAGGCTGGATGAGAGAAAGGGGCGGGGTCTGTATAATAGGGGGTGGAGCCTGAAGGAGGCGGGGCCTGCATGAGGAAGGGCGTGGCTTGGGGTGCGGCGTGGCTTGTGATTGGCACTCTGGAGTAGGGGGTGGGGCCTGTAATAGGGGCGTGGCTTGGAGGGGGGGGGAGCTGATAGGCTGGATGTGGTGGGTCATGTGATTGGCGGTGTCCAATAAGGAAGCTGGATCCGTAACGGGGGCGTGGCCTGGAGGTGGGCAGGGCACGGA
>NW_011153423.1:0-509 GCF_000146605.3 Meleagris gallopavo | reverse complement strand
CAACCCATAGTTCTTACTCCCTTTTATTATTATTATTATTATTTTTGTTTCAGAGTGATCGCTTGAAAACGGAGCAGCCCCGTCCGCTTTTAGAAAGGAGAAAGGAAAATACTCCATCTCCTCCCCGGGGCTTCACGTGCCGGGGGTCAGCACAGACTCCTTAGCCCGGACAGGGACCCGCGTGAGGCGCAGCCACGGGCCGGGCGGGGGGCAGAGCACCTCTGGGAGCCCGCGGTCCCACAGGCCTGCGTTGTGCACAGCGCAGAGGTCGATTTTTCCATGGTGGTTTACAAACCCTCGGTAACGATGTGCCTGCACTTTGCAATGACTCGTGCCCGGTCCGGCACCGCAAAGCTGCCTGGTGGACACAGCTGGGGGCTGCCAAGCCGGGTTGCCCCTCCGTGCCACCAGCAGGCACCATCCTGGGGAGCAGCGGGACGCCGTGCTTGGAGGGAGCTGCACTGCTCAGCTCCCGGTGTGTGTGGGCCCACTGCCACCATTGCTCCGCC
>NW_011153422.1:0-319 GCF_000146605.3 Meleagris gallopavo | reverse complement strand
TTGGGTGTTCTGGGCTCGTTTTCCTTAACAGCACAGATCTGAGCTCAGCGCTGCTGTTGGGGGCCTCTGTGGAGGGGCAGCTGCTGCGGGACAAGTGAGAGACCCCATAGTGACCCCATAGAGCCCCATAACCACCCTATAGAGCCCCATAACCACCCCATAGAACCCCATACAGCCCCATAACCACCCCATAGAACCCCATAGAACCCCATAACAACCCCATAGAACCCCACAGAGCCCCATAACCCCCCATAGAGCCCCATAACAACCTCATAATCCCCTATAGAGCCCCATAAGAACCCCATAAGAACCCCATAGC
>NW_011153421.1:0-1529 GCF_000146605.3 Meleagris gallopavo | reverse complement strand
AAGTGTAAGGAGTTCTAATCAGTGAGCTGTTGGAATGTGGGTTTCTTACAACTTACAGGGACTTCACTAGGATATCACTCCCAAAGTATACCACAGTGGGAGTGGGAGTAGAACAAATCCAACCTAAACCTAAATCATCTCTGATGCTCTCATTCTGTGTGACAGCTGTGATCCCACTGGACACCTAGACACGTGACATGCAAATACAGAAGTACCAGTGTGTGGACACCAGGTTTTGATTGCGACTTATTGTAATGCTTGACAGACACAAAAGCATTGGTGTATTTCTTTGAGATGGCGCTAGGACTTAGTACCATTCATAAGATCATTTCAACTACTGCATGTCTAGTTTTACTTTAAGTGAAACAATGACTTCTTTCACACCACTTAAATCCCATTTAAGGCAAAAGATTTTTTTTCTAGCTCTGAACAGTTTTAAGTCAGGAGAAAACTGGACCCTCAAAGTACAGTGATTCTTCTTAGCTAGTTCTCTAATCCAATCTTATTCACTAGTTCAGAAGAATCCTGAATGTCCTGTTTTCATAATCATAGAATCACAGTATCACAGAATGGCTTGGCTTGGAAGGGACCTCAGAGATCATCTGGCTCCAACCCCCATGCCACAATCAGAGTTTCCAACCACTGCATCAGGCACTACATCAAGTTAAAGATAATGAAGATCATTTCCTCAGCATTGCAAATAGGGCATTCAGAATTTGCGTTACAAATAAGCTCTCTGAGTGGTGAAATCCATAGCCTACCACAGACCCTCAATTTCTTTTTAAATCTGCACAAATAACTGCGTATGTTTCAGGCAACAACTTTCAAATGTTTCTCCCCAGGTACTCACTCAGCTGGAAACATTAATCTCAAAACTCTTCTATTTTTATTTTTAGAATCTTCTCTAGGTGGTTTTGGGAGTTTTTTTTACTGCTATTGTTTGGCTTTTGTTTGGTTGTTGCTTTTTTTGTTCTGTTTTATTTTGGGATGTTTTAGTGGGAGCTTCAGAAATAATGCCATCATTTTACAAATTAATCTTTAAAATTGTTTCCTCAAAGAGCCTCATTTTAGAGTTCTTGCTGTTGCTCAGTTTCATCTTAATAACCTCCTGAGTTTAATCTCCAGTTAGGCCTTGTTCCTAAGGTGATGCTTCAAGTTGTATCGCTGCTCTTTTCAATAGGTTAGAGACTCAGAGGTAGGAAAATGTAGGCATGGAGACTTCCTCTTACTTGCTGATATTCTGACAGCAGGTAAATTTGGATTGCTTCCCTTTCCTTCATGGATTCTTGAAATATTTAGAAATTTTTCCTGTATTCTTACATGTATTAAGAGCTAGACTATGTACAAAAGGCAACATTTTTCTATTTCCCCTTTGGAACCAGACTAACTTCATTTAGGCTCATGCAGAGCCCATTCCCAGAGAAAATACAAAAAGATAGGAGAAGTCTCTCTGGAGAAGGAAATCCTACCAAAATTGACCCAGATTGTACAAAGATTACCCTTATTACTCCTACCATATCCAAACATCT
>NW_011153420.1:0-514 GCF_000146605.3 Meleagris gallopavo | reverse complement strand
ACTGAAGCAAATGAATCCTCTACTGCAAAACCACACCTGCTTGGTTTGGATACTTCTTTCAGAGAGCCAGTTCACAACAGTCCCCCCAGGGGAGAAGCCCAAAACACCAACAAATAGATATGAACTGACAGCAACTGAGATTCTTCCTGAGAGGAGGTAAAAGCACAGTTGTCTGTATATGTTTTTGGTTTAGAGCAGTGCTGCCTTAATCAGTGAACAGCCTAGGAAGCGTTCTTCACAACAGCAAGCTATATTTCCTTTCTCCTGGTCTAAATTTTCCTGAATCCTCTTTCTGTATTCACTAGGAAACACTGAAAGCAGAAAAAATAAATAAATAATTAAATAAAACGAGAAGTGACTCATCTTCAGAATGCATTCCTGTGTTCCATAGCCTAAATCCCATCTTGTTTCCATTTTTCTGAGTGCTGCGGTTTTAAAATGCATCTCTGAGCTTAAAGCTCAACTAACTTGTAAGCAGAAACTCTCATAATACACGACACTTCCTTTTTGTTTT
>NW_011153419.1:0-344 GCF_000146605.3 Meleagris gallopavo | reverse complement strand
AGAACTCACGCACCGGCAGTTTGGTGAGCGGCGCGTTGCTGACGTGCTTCCCGAACACCTCCTCCTGGAACTGCAGCAGCTGCACCACCAGCTCGACAGCGACTTGTTGGTGGGGGGCTCGGCCTGGATGTACTGCGGGAGGGGGCTCAGCCGCGGGCCCGCTCCGTGCGGGGCGGGGCCGCGAGGCCGGGCGGGGCCGGGCGTTCCGTACCTTCTTGTAGTTCTTGCCGAGCCAAAGGCGGACGTTGTCGAATTGGCTGACGGTGTCCGAGGCCTCGTAGTACTTGACGTTGGGGCCGCCGTCCTTCTTCCGCACCGCCATCTTCCAGCGGGCCGGGCCGCTC
>NW_011153418.1:0-402 GCF_000146605.3 Meleagris gallopavo | reverse complement strand
GCTGCATCACAGCCTGGGAGCCTTTTGGGGCAGCGGCCGCCCGTCCCCCCCAGGTTGAAGAACGTCATCTTCGACATCGTCCCGTGCCAGGAGCCGGGCCGCTTCCAGGTGAAGGCCCAGTTCATGGGGGTCGACATGGAGCGCTTCCAGCTGCGCTACCAGGTGGGAGACCCCGGGCCCGGGGGGGGCGGTGGGCTTTGGGGGCGGGGGGGGAGATGATGGCGGTGACGCTGCTCCTGTGCAGGATCTGCTGCAGCTGCAGTACGAGGGCGTCGCTGTCATGAAGATGTTCGACAGAGCCAAAGTCAACGTCAACCTGCTCCTCTTCCTGCTGAACAAGAAGTTCTTCAAGAAGTGAACGGCGCTTGGGGTTGGGGGGCACTGGGGGTGATTCCCCCTCCC
>NW_011153417.1:0-307 GCF_000146605.3 Meleagris gallopavo | reverse complement strand
GCCCGTGTGTGCGCGCCGATCCGACATCGGCCGCGGCGATCTTGTAATCCGATCCCTTCTGACTCACTCGCACCGACTGACATTTCTGATTTGGTTCGACAAAAAGAGCGGGGCGAAAAGGAGGGAAGGAAAAAGAGAGACAAGCGGCCCCCGTCGCCCCGCGTCCACAGCGTTTCGGGACGACCTCCCGCTCCGTCCCGACCTCCCGCTCCGTCCCGCGCCCGGCAGCCGAGAAGCAGCTAAAAGCACGGTGCGCGGTACTCACGTGTCGGAAAAGTTGTCCGTCCCGCCGCTCTCCGACTCGCGC
>NW_011153416.1:0-318 GCF_000146605.3 Meleagris gallopavo | reverse complement strand
TTAATCGCCCCCCAACCCATTAATTGCCCTCGACTCGTTAATTGCCCCTGCACCAATTAATCGCCCCCCAACCCATTAATTGCCCTCGACTCGTTAATTGCCCCTGCACCAATTAATCGCCCCCCAACCCATTAATTGCCCTCGACTCGTTAATTGCCCCCGCGCCAATTAATCACCCCCCAACCCATTAATTGCCCTCGACTCGTTAATTGCCCCCGCGCCAATTAATCGCCCCCCAACCCATTAATTGCCCTCGACTCGTTAATTGCCCCCGCGCCAATTAATTGCCCCCCAGCCCCTCGTGTCCCCGCTGCCCCC
>NW_011153415.1:0-311 GCF_000146605.3 Meleagris gallopavo | reverse complement strand
GGGCAGGTTATGGTGTGTTATGGGGCACTGTGGGTCCGGCTATGGGGCAGGTTATGGGGCAGGCTATGGGGCAGGTTATGGGGTGTTATGGGGCAGGTTATGGGGTGTTATGGGGTGCTATGGGTCCGGCTATGGGGCGCTATGGCTCCAGCTATGGGGCACTGTGGGTGCGGCTATGGGGCAGGTTATGGTGTGCTATGGTGCGCTATGGGGCGCTATGGGGCGCTATGGCTCCAGCTATGGGGCACTGTGGGTGCGGCTATGGGGCAGGTTATGGGGCGCTATGGGGCAGGTTATGGTGCACTATGGGG
>NW_011153414.1:0-370 GCF_000146605.3 Meleagris gallopavo | reverse complement strand
GCCCGGCACAGAGGAACGGCGGCAGGTCCCCACCGGCCGCCCTGCATTATTCATGGAGGGTGGATTATATTCGCTCGCACAAATTGAAGCCGCTGTGCAATGCTATCCGAGAGCGCCTCGCTCGCCCCCTCCTCCTTCTCCTCCTCTCCGGTTCTCCTTCGCTCCGAGCCCCTCGCAGCGCCCTCGTATAAACTTCGTTATAATAGTATGCTATACGAAGTTATTACGAGATAGTCTGCCTATTTTTTTTGAGGAGAAAATTTAAACACCAGATAGATTCAAGTCCTGCTGAATGGGTTGGCTTTAAAGAGTTGAGAATGGTGGCTAAGCTGTGTTATTTAAGGGTGGAGATACTAAAATTTATTCAACA
>NW_011153413.1:0-361 GCF_000146605.3 Meleagris gallopavo | reverse complement strand
GGTAAATGGGTGGAGCTGGGGAATAATTAGGGGGTAATTAGGGGGCAGTAGATAGAGGATGTTGATGAAGGAGTGATAATGAAGGGTAACGAGGGGTCCCTGGGCCGTTAACGAGGCGCAATTAAGGAGGGTCCCGGGGCCGTTAACGAGGCGCAGTTAATGAGGGTCCCGGGGCCGTTAACGAGGCGCAGTTAATGAGGGTCCCGGGGCCGTTAACGAGGCGCAGTTAATGAGGGCTGACCGGATGGTGTCCAGCAGGATGTCGATGAAGAAGGTGTAGCTCTCGGCCGGGATGTTGCCCTTGGCCAGGAACACCTTGTTGTAGCTGCCCTCCATCAGGTACTGCGGCACGGCACAGGGC
>NW_011153412.1:0-508 GCF_000146605.3 Meleagris gallopavo | reverse complement strand
TTGTTGTTTTTTTTTTTCCCCTGTCCTTTGGGCGATTGCTGTTCCTTGCTACCTGGTGGTTTTTGGCATTTTTTTATATCAATTTTTCTTTTTTCCTCGTTTCTGGATGAGGAGCTCACTCACAGGAAGAGGAAGAAGATTTCTTTCTTCATCTTCATCTCTTTTTTTTTTTTCTTCTTTTTTTTTGTAAAAAAAATAAAGAAAATAAAAACAAACACGTCAGACTCTTTGGCTTTAAGTAAGAAATTGTAAAAAAAAAAAAAAAGAAAAAAAAAAGGAAAAATACCCAAAAAGACAGACACCGCCGAGCCCAATGGAAGCTCACCTGTAACTACCTTGCTAGCTAGCCAAGAACAGACCAGACCCACCTCTGCTCCAAAGGAAATCCAAAAACCAGACAGATCCAAACGTCTCTCCACTGCCAAAGTTCGTTTCGTTCCGTTGCTGCCCGCTCTGACGCTGCCCCGTCCTCACAGCTCCGCTCACGGAAGGACGGACGGACGCACCG
>NW_011153411.1:0-328 GCF_000146605.3 Meleagris gallopavo | reverse complement strand
TTTTTGCCCCAAAATGCCACTTTTCCACCCAAAGCTGCCGCGTCTCCCATCGCTCGCCGTTCCCCCCTGTGGGAGCAGAGCCCTTTTTTGGGCTTTTTTCCACCCAAAACGCGGCCCAGGCCGTCGGCTGCTGTGAGAGAACGGGTTACATCACACAAAATACTACTTTTTTTTTGGCTCTATTTTTTTGCTATTTTTCGTTTCATTTTTGGGTTCAAATGCTGAACTCTTGCCACTTACCACCAAATTTATTGAAGCCACCACGCTCACCACCGCTGAGGAGATAAATTAGAAGATATGAAGCTTTTTTTTTTTTTAATTTTTATGT
>NW_011153410.1:0-579 GCF_000146605.3 Meleagris gallopavo | reverse complement strand
AATTTTGCTGATGTGATTAGTAATCGCAGCCTGGCTTTGCGTCCTCAGGGTGCCCAGCTGTGGAGGAGATTAGGAAGGACACTTCCCAGCGGTTCCTTAGCCTCCATTTCACTTCTTCTTCTTCCCTGGAGCTCGAAAGCTCCTGAGTTACCATAGCTCCTGAGAATTTTCTCTGTGTTGGATGTTCAAACCAGCGGGCTCCCATTACTACGAGTTGTAGGTTATGTTGTAGGTTGTGTTTCGGATGAAACAATTCTCCAGAAGCTCTGCCCCAGGTCAGGGGGGTTCTGCATGGCTGGGGATGAGGATGCTCTGGGCAGGTGCCTGGAGCGCTGGGCACCCCCAGGGGTTTGGAGCTTCATCTCCGAGCAACTGCGGAATCCTGAGAAGCTGGTAGAATGTTTGGGGAAAGTCTGCTGTCGCCTTGGGAATCCTGAAGAAGCACAAATCAGTGCCAGGGCCTAGCCCACATCTACTGAGCTGTGTTCAACATCTTCAGCGTCCCCAAGGGGAGGAGAGCTGGATCTGCTAGCAGTGTTGCAGCCTCTCCGAGTCCTGGGACAGACCCTGCAGCAGCTC
>NW_011153409.1:0-450 GCF_000146605.3 Meleagris gallopavo | reverse complement strand
CCTCCTGCACTACCTGCGAGTGGGGGTTTTTTCTCCGCAGTCCAGAAAAGATCGCTCCTCACTTTCTGAAACGCTCTCCCTGAGAGCACTACATCTGTCGATCCTCAAACTTGCATTTGCCTTGTTAGAGCGGGTTTTCCCTTCCACTCTTTTCCTCTCTGAATGCAGATGTGTAGCAGTGGAAAACCTCACTAGAATTAATTGTCGCTCGCAATAAACGCAGAGATATAGTATTCAGAGCTAGTCGAGTGCATTCTGCATGTAGCCAAGGCGAAGTGCAAACCGCTCCTTTCCGATGTGCGGATAGGAGCCCACTCACACATCGGAGAAAAGCAGCAGGCTGAAGTGGCCCGTTCTCGGCAAGCGAGAAACGCGAGACCGCTGCTGACGGCTGAAAGCGGCGTTCGGGGATGAACGCGATTTCTCGGCCAGCTACGGCATAGTCTTCGG
>NW_011153408.1:0-600 GCF_000146605.3 Meleagris gallopavo | reverse complement strand
TGACTCTTTAACTCCCAGTGCACTACATGATGTTATGATGTGGAACACCAATAACAAAAATCATAAAACCATGACAATACCATTTCTCCTTGTTCTATCTCCACAGACCCTGCTAAAGAGTCTGTCCCCTTCTATTCTGTAGCTCCCCTTTAGATATTGAAAGGCCGCTATCAGGACACTTAAGAGCCTCTCTGCTCCAAGCTGAAGCCTGTCCTTGCATGAGAGATATTCCACTCTACTGATCATTCTTATGACCCTTCTCTGGATGCGCTCCAATAGGTTCATGTCTCTCCTATACTGAGGACTCCACATCTGGATGAATACTCCAGGTGACACCTCACCAGCGCAGAGTAGAGGGGCAGGATCACCTCCTTCACTCTGCTGGCCATGCTTCTTTTGATGCAGCGCATGATACAGTTTTCTTCTGGGCTGCAAGGGCACATTTCTATGACATTTTTTTGTTGTCTGTAGGTAATTTCACAACAGTGAACGACTTTGAACTAAAAGAGCAGAGATCTAAGCTAGCTGTTAGGAGGAAATTTATTACTCAGAGAGTGGTAAGGCACTGGAACAAGTTTCCCAGATAAGATTTTTTTTTAA
>NW_011153407.1:0-549 GCF_000146605.3 Meleagris gallopavo | reverse complement strand
TGGACTTGGCGGAGTGAGTATTGAGGGATGGGATGGGGGGTTGGGGGGGGCATTTTGGGGTGAGAAACGGCGGTTTTAGGGCTGAGCACTTTTCTGTTTGCAGAACTTTGCGGCGCAGATGGCGGGCGGCTTCGATGAGAAGGCGGGTGGAGCGCAGATGGGTGTCATGCAGGGACCCATGGTAAAGCCTCCCCCTCCCAAAGCCCCCTCCCACCCCAAAACCAGGGGTCCCTCCAGAATTCGAGCTCCTCTCCCTCCAAAAAAAACCCAAACCCAAACCCAGGGGTCTCATCCCCGCAGCTCCACTGTGGGACACGAGGGACCCCAGAGCACAGCCACCATTCTGGGGAGGGGTACCCTCTGTTTTTGCAGTCTGGGGTGGGGGTGTGATGGTGGTGACAGCCGCCCCCCCTCCCAGCTCTCCCATAAAACACCCCAAACCCACACCTGGGAGTCCCATAGGGGACCCTGTGCCATCACCACCGTTCCCAGGGGTCACCCTCTGATTTTTTGGGAGGGAGGTGATGGTAGTGATGGCCACTTTGCTTC
>NW_011153406.1:0-384 GCF_000146605.3 Meleagris gallopavo | reverse complement strand
GGGTCTGCCCGGGGCCGCCGAGCATGGCCCCGCGGGGCTCCGCTCTGCCCCTCTCGCCGCCTTTCCCTCGCTCCCGGATTTGTATGCCTGTCACACGCAGCGCTTTATTGCCGGCGATGTACGGGGCTGCGGGATCCTCCCGAGCGCCGGCGGCTCAGGGCTCTCCCCCCAGGTTCAATGTTAACTATCTCCCCGTCTCTCTTTTTTCTTTTCCTCCCTTTCTCTCTTCTTCAGCTACTTGGGCGTGTTCTCCAAAGGAGGGAGTTGTCCAGCCGGGGGGGAAGAAAGGGCGGGGGAGGTGGGAAGAAGGGTAACGAGAAATGGCAAACAGATCACCTGCTTGCCAGGAGGCTCACAGCGATCCTCCTCGGGCGGAGGGCACGG
>NW_011153405.1:0-757 GCF_000146605.3 Meleagris gallopavo | reverse complement strand
TTTTTTTTTTTTTCCCTGATCTTGGGTTTACATACATTTTTCCTTTTGCTTCTGTGCATTTGCTTTTATGACAGTTACATAATCCTGGCATGTGACCTAAACTCATAATTACTTTAAAGGGAATTTGGGTGTGCAAGGAATGCTAGATCAAGCGTTTCAAAAATGGTCCATTGGAGTTGCTCTTTTTTTTTTTTTTCTATTTTTGCTGCGCTTCTTAAACAATTTCCATGAGTCTTGGAAACTTGTTTCACTTTTCAGTTAATATGTGTTCCATTAGCATTTTTTGGCCTGAAGGCATTTGAGTCCACCAGGCTTTAAGTGTGGGTTGCTTTTTCAATTTTGCTTGGCTTTTTTTTTTTTTTCCTTCCAGTTTTCTGTCTGAAATGATTCAGTCTTGATTTACTGTCTATTGTGAATGAAGTTGGGTTTTAGCATTTTAAAAACAGTCCCAGAATGACAGACTTACAGAATCATAGAACGGCCTGGGTTGAAAAGGCCCACAATGCTCATCCAGTTCCAACCCCCTGCTATGTGCAGGGTCGCCAACCAGCAGAGCCACATCCAGCCTGGCCTTGAATGCCTCCAGGGATGGGGCATCCACAACCTCCTTGGGCAACCTGTTCCAGTGCCTCACCACCCTCTGAGTGAAAACTTCCTCCTAATATCCAACCTAAACCTCCCCTGTCTCAGTTAAACCACTTCCCCCTTGTCCTATCACCATCCACCCTCGTAAACCAGCCGTTCTCCCTCCTGTTTA
>NW_011153404.1:0-518 GCF_000146605.3 Meleagris gallopavo | reverse complement strand
ATATGGGGGGCAGAACCCAAACCCCACAGATATGGGGGGTAGAACCCAAACCCTGCAAATATGGGGGGCAGCACGCAAACCCCACAGATACGGGGCAGAACACAAACCCCACAGATATGGGGGGTAGAACCCAAACCCCACAGATACGGGGCACAGAGTGCAAAACCCACAGCTATGGGGCATGGCTCCGCTCACCCCTGACCCCAAATCCCCCAACTATGGGGCAGGGTCCCACAAACCCCTGACCCCAACCCCCCCCTCTGGGGCACAGTCCTTAACACCCCAAATCCTGCAGCTATGGGGCAGAGCCCAAACCCCACAGCTATGGGGCAGGGCTCTGCTCTCCCCTGACCCCAAACCCCACAGCTATGGGGCAGAGCCCAAACTCCACAGCTATGGGGCAGGGCTCTGCTCTCCCCTGACCCCAAACCCCACTCATAGAGCAGAGTCTTGCTCATCCCTGACCCCCATCTATGGGGCAGGATCCCGCACACCCCTGACCCCAAACCCCCCCTCCA
>NW_011153403.1:0-368 GCF_000146605.3 Meleagris gallopavo | reverse complement strand
TAATTGCAAGCCGGGCGCGATGTAACCCCGCGCGGCTCCGTGGGAAACTCTAACGCGGATTTCTCTCTGCTTCCCCGCAGGAGTGAGGACGGAGCAGGACCTCTACGTGCGCCTCATAGACTCCATGACCAAACAGGTGAGAGCCGCGCTGCTCCGGGTCGGGCCGTGCCGGGGGGCCGCGCGGAGCTCCCCGCTGTCAGATCCGGGCACCCCGGTGCCGCATCAGCCAGCGGTGGGGCAGCGGGTGCGATGTGGCCTCGATAGATGCTCGTTGCCGTGTCTGTTAGCGTTCATTTAGCGAGGGGTAGAGGAAAAAGGGGAAATAACCCCAGCCAGTCGCCCAGATTTATTTTTTAAAGCACTTTTTT
>NW_011153402.1:0-361 GCF_000146605.3 Meleagris gallopavo | reverse complement strand
CCGACACGCAGCGCTGCCCCCGCCGTCCCCATCACGCAGGGCTCTCCTGCCCACGGCCGCCCCTCTGCACCACGGGCCTGGAAAGAGGAAGTGAGAAACGTTCCCCGTCGGGAAAAGGGAACCTTGTGGGGAAAGCGAAACACGGGGAGAAGCAGGAGGGAAAGTCAGCAGTGTGCCCCAAAAGCCAGGCAGCGTGCGTGGGATCGGGGGGGGGCACGGCCTGATCCTACTGGGGGGTGGGAGCTGAGCTGCGTTGTGCTGCGATGGGACAGGGGCACCCCGAAAGGAACTGCTCTGCACTGGGGTGCAATGGGGGACGCACAAAGGATGCGGGGGGTGCAGTGGGGGGGCACAAGGGATG
>NW_011153401.1:0-513 GCF_000146605.3 Meleagris gallopavo | reverse complement strand
TCTCTCCCAACCGCTCCCACCCAAGAAACTCGTAGATCCGGCTGGGAGTTCCTCCGCTCCGCTCCGCGTTGCAACACGGGGCCGCGGGCGCTGGGGCAGCCCTGCCCGCCCGGCCTCGGCAGCGCCCCGAGTGTGTGCCAGAGCTATGCGGCCGTAGCATTTCCTCACGGTTCTGGGGGGAATCTGCAGAAGAAATCGCCTTGAGAAGATGCTTTAAGCGTAAGCGGGAGGTGGTGAACGCGTTCAGAAAGTGCATTTCACTCTGCCAGCCTGTGAAGCTCAAAAAGCCTCTTCTGGCTGCGCTCCTGGCCGGGTGGCGGGCTCGGGCGGAGGCAGAGCTCCTTTGTTCGTCGGCCGCGTGGCTGGGAGCGGCTCCGCGGTCCCCGGAGCTCCGAGCACTGCGGGGGCTCCGGGCGGGGATGGGTGCTCGGGCTGGAGCGGGGAGCGCGGTCCTAGAGCCGGGAGGCGGGCTGGACGAAACGGGTGGGTCACGGCGGCTCGCCCTCTCTGCGG
>NW_011153400.1:0-323 GCF_000146605.3 Meleagris gallopavo | reverse complement strand
GTCCGTCCGTCCGTCAGCCCGCCGGGAAAGATGTGGCTGAAGCTGTGCTTCTTGCTGCTGTATTTCCTGGTGCTCTTCGTCCTGGCCAGGGTGTTCGAGGCCGTGGTGTGGTACGAGACCGGCTTCTTCGCCACGCAGCTGGTGGACCCGGTAGCGCTGAGCTTCAGGAAGCTGCGGACCATCCTGGAGTGCCGCGGCTTGGGGCACTCGGGGCTGCCCGAGAAGAAGGATGTCCGGGAGCTGGTGGAGAAGTCAGGTAGGGCCGCTTCCCTCCTCCCTTCCCTCCCTCCCCTCGGGCCTAAGGCGGCAGCTACGGCCAAGGG
>NW_011153399.1:0-609 GCF_000146605.3 Meleagris gallopavo | reverse complement strand
GAGAGTTCAGACTCGGACAGAGATGTATTAGTATCCGGGCGGTGCAGGCAATATTAAGAGGTCATGCGAAAAATGGGCCTATTTGCCTGCCGAAATTGCGCCGGATTATTAACGTAAGGCAGTATAGACTCCTGGGTGGGCAGGACGAAATATCGGGAATGGTGCAGGAATTAGAAAAAGTGGGCATTATAAGACCTGCACACAGCCCATGTAATTCCTCCATATGGCCAGTGCGGAAGTCAGATGGCACGTGGAGAATGATGGTGGATTACAGAGAATTAAATAAGGCCACACTGCCTATTCATGAGGCCGTACCCAATATTGCTTCCCTACTGGACACATTAAGTAGGGAGATAAAAACCTATCATTGTGTCCCAGATTTAGCAAATGCGTTCTTCAGTATCCCAATTGCTGAGGAATCCCAAGATCAGTTTGCGTTACGTGGACCTTTCAGTTCCTGCCACAGGTGTACGTGCATTCACCAATGTATTGTCACAATCTAGTGGCGCATGACCTGGCCGACTGGAAAAAACCAGATCATGTTAACTTGTATCACTACATTGATGATCTCCTGCTGACATCCGACTCACTGGAGGCAGTAGGACAGGC
>NW_011153398.1:0-306 GCF_000146605.3 Meleagris gallopavo | reverse complement strand
CTTTCCTATCCAGTACACACCTGCATTCAAGTACATACAAATCAGTTAGTGTTGGGCTGAGTTCAGGGGGACGCTCACCTCCCTGCTCCTGCTGGCTGCACTATTTCTGATAGAAGCCAGGATGCCATTGGCCCTCTTGGTTACTGTTTAATCAATGGATATACAGATGGTGTGTGTGTGTGTGTATGTATGTATGTATGTATGTATGTATGTATGTATGTATGTATGTATGTATGTATGTATGTATGTATGTATGTATGTATGTATGTATGTATGTATGTATGTATGTATGTATGTATGTATCTA
>NW_011153397.1:0-499 GCF_000146605.3 Meleagris gallopavo | reverse complement strand
GAGGTGAAACAAAGTAATTTACTAAATATGGTATCAGCAGAATTTTATAAGGAGAGAGAGTGTGAAATTGATGGTGGATCGGCCTCACCACAACGCTGAGATGAGAAGCGCAGGCAGAGAAGCGCAGGCGAAGCAGTGCAGGCAAAGAAGAGAGCATCAGGTGACCTTGCCGGGAGTTCTATCTCCTCGCTGACCGCAAAGCCCCCTGGGGAAATGCAGCTCTTCTTCTCCTCTGGACAGGCACCCGGAACTTGAGCATCAGCAGTCAAACCCCCAGTGCATTACATGATGTTATGATTGGAACACTGATAACGAAAAATCATGAAACCATGACATTCCACCCCTTATTCCACATCACTACATCATGCTTGATATATACAAACTAAATATAAACACACGCACAAGAAATTACTGACTGCACTCCCTCAACATCAAGTTCCCTTGTGGTACACATTGAACATCCCCGTTTTCCTGCATCACCCACCAAGTGGACCCAGGT
>NW_011153396.1:0-465 GCF_000146605.3 Meleagris gallopavo | reverse complement strand
GGAGGCAAGAACAGCTTGGTAAAGCCGCCCTACTCCTACATCGCTCTCATCACCATGGCCATCCTGCAGAGCCCCAAGAAGCGGCTGACGCTGAGCGAGATCTGCGAGTTCATCAGCGGCCGCTTCCCCTACTACCGGGAGAAGTTCCCCGCGTGGCAGAACAGCATCCGCCACAACCTCTCCCTCAACGATTGCTTCGTCAAGATCCCCCGGGAGCCCGGCAACCCGGGCAAGGGCAACTACTGGACGCTGGACCCCGAGTCCGCCGACATGTTCGACAACGGCAGCTTCCTGCGCCGGAGGAAGCGCTTCAAGCGGCAGCAGCAGCTGCACCCGCCGCACCCCGAGCTGCTGCTGCGGGCCGGGGCCGCCGATCCCGCCGCCTTCCTGCCAGGCTTCGCCTACGGACCCTACGGCTACAACTACGGCCTGCAGCTGCAGGGCTACCCCCCGGCCCCCCCGCAC
>NW_011153395.1:0-423 GCF_000146605.3 Meleagris gallopavo | reverse complement strand
GCACAGGTGAATTGCCTTCACCTGTGCTCCCATGGCTGACTCATTGCTCGCCTCAGGTGATCAATCAGAGGTTCAGGCCATGACTCAGCAGTTCCCATACACTCCACCCCTTCATGGCATGAACCAATGATCAGGTTGACTAAAGGGTAAGCTTTCCTAATTCAGAGATCCGCTAAATCTGTCACGGAGTTAACGAGATCAATCTACACCCGTGACAGGGGGGCGGTAGGCCCCTGCCCTCCCCTTCCCAGCCCACAAAATGGGAAGGAAGGGAGGAAAACGAAAAAAAACAGCGGCAACAATCTATGGAGGAAAACTTATTTTACTAATTATGATATCGGAATGCAAGATAACACAATATAATACAATCTGATTGAAATTGAGACTAATAAATCAAATAAAACAGGAGAGAGAGAGAGAGAG
>NW_011153394.1:0-326 GCF_000146605.3 Meleagris gallopavo | reverse complement strand
CTCCGCGACCGCCGCCGCTCCGTCTTTGTTCGATGCGGGCTCCTTTTGTCTGCGGGTTCCGCGCCGCGGAGAAGCACCGCGATCCCGGCCCGCCCCTCACGGGCCGTCCCGGCCCCCCGCCCGCGGCTGCCGACCTGGATGGTGCAGGTGTACTCGCTATCGTCCAGCAGCCGCACGGTGCAGTTGTACTCGCGCTCCAGGTTCCTGCTGCTGCCACTCATCCACCTGCTCAGCATCTTCCCGAGCCGGGCTGCGGAGCGGGCGCTGCCGGCGGAGCCTCCGTTCACATCCCGCTGCCGCGCGGTGCGGCGTTGCGGTCCCGCTCC
>NW_011153393.1:0-310 GCF_000146605.3 Meleagris gallopavo | reverse complement strand
AAAAAAAGATATAAAACATGAAGTGTAGAAACTTGTCTTCCAGCCCATTGTTCAGGTGATAGATGACTTTGTAAATGTCACACAACTTTTTCCCTCTCATATGAAAAAGAAAGAATCTGATCAATTCCTCCCCTCTCCCCCCTGCATCCTCAGGCAACTTCTGCAACCGATGCAAAGCATAGCATTCAGTGTCAAAGCCTGTTACATGCTGCTATCTCCTAATAATATTAAAATGAAAATGAAAGTAGCTCCCAAACAATCTTTAAATCAATCCTAATATGATCAAATTTAATATCTCTTTTTTTTTTTT
>NW_011153392.1:0-486 GCF_000146605.3 Meleagris gallopavo | reverse complement strand
CTTCAAAACCCATCGTTTTGAGTTAAACGCGTCTGGAAATATTGAAGTTCCGCACACAATGATCGCTTTGCGCTCTCCGGGACGTTCAGTCCGCGTTTCTCGTACCCGGCGTGGCTGTGTGCGAAGCCCGGCCGAGATAAGATAACCCGGGGCGAGAGCTCCGGGCGTTGCTGCCGGCCCCAACAGCAGCAGCGATTCCTACCAACGACCCTACGAACGGTTGTCGGCGTTTAACCGCGGCCGAAAATAGGGGGCAGAAGGGAAAGGAATCGAGATCTTCGTCTCAGCGCCTCACAAACCCTCATAAAAGAACAGGAGCAGCGGGTTTTTCATTCTTTATTTCCGTGTCGTTTTATTCCGACGACTCAACCCTCCCCCCCCCTCCTTTTATTTTAGTTGTAGGTAGACAGGACCACTCTGCATGGCGCAAAAATCTCTGTAAACAATGACGCACAAAAACACCTCCCCTCCCTGCCCCCCCCCCGC
>NW_011153391.1:0-429 GCF_000146605.3 Meleagris gallopavo | reverse complement strand
TGAAACCCCCCAATTGTTGTCGGGGGGGGTTTAAAGGGGTGATTTTTCTGCTCGTTAAGACCTTAACGAAGTAACGCAGGTCCGAGGGGGTGACGAGGACGTGGGGGGTGACGGGCAGCGAGGCGAAGCTGGAGAAGCTCTCGTAGTCCACATTCATCTCCTCTGCTGGGGGGTACAGGGGGTAATAGCTGGAAGGGAAAGGGGGCATCTGGGGGGGCTGGGGTAAAAAAATAAAGAGGGATTTGGGGTCCTCTGACCCCGACCTCCTCCTTCTGCGGGGTCACCAGACCCCAAAAATGACAAATCTTGACCCAAAGCAGCACCGAAAACTCGGAGTTCTGCACCTAAAAGGGCACAAAACCCATAAAAAAGGGAAATTCTGAGCATTTCCAGCTCCAAACCCCTTTAATTCTGCATCCTAAGGGTCAC
>NW_011153390.1:0-340 GCF_000146605.3 Meleagris gallopavo | reverse complement strand
TGTTGTTTTGTTTTTGTTTTTTTTCCTTTGTGTATTTCTTTCTTTCGTTTTGGGGGGGGGGGGGGGAAGGTTGCTTTATTTTCTCTGCTTTGCTCAGCTTCTCTCATTAATTTCATCATTGATCTCTACCATCAGTGTATCTTTCTGAATTGAGATCTCTTGCTCTCTTATTCAGGGAGTTTTTTTGGTGTGTGTTTTTTTGTTTTGTTGTTTTGTTTTTTTATTGTTGGTGGTGCTTTGTTTTTTTGTTTTTTTCTGAATCTCTCTTTCCCAGGTACATGAAGTGCAGACCATGCAAACTAACTTTTTTTCTACGAATGCTTCCAGGATTACTGTGTAG
>NW_011153389.1:0-556 GCF_000146605.3 Meleagris gallopavo | reverse complement strand
TCCTACTTGGCTGAAATTGGAATGGTGTGAAGGAGAAGCTGAAAGGGTAGAAGCAGATTCCCAAAGAAAACTGGCTATAAATAGAGTTTGGCCTAATTCTTACTTATTCTATAGATGGTTGGTACTGCTGCATAAAAACCACTAAAATATGTTTTACATTAGGAATATTCTGCAAAAACTTTAGAGGAGTGACCATGTTTGAATGCAGAAAATCCAACTGTTCCACTGAACTTCATATTTTTTGTAAAAAAACTCCACACAAAACAAATAAACAAAGGGTAACAAATAAACAAGCAAACCCTGTTTTAATTTGCTTGAATGTATATTTATAGAAAGAGAGTTATTTTGTCTTTGTTTGAAAATACGTCAACAGAAGCCAGTTAATTTAAAGTATATTTTCCAATTAATTCAAAGTAAAGTAAAAGATTCTGGCTCATCTATGGGAAGTTCTTTATTTAATTTTCGTATGTTATGTCAAGGAAAAAAAAAAAAAAAAGAACTGTCCCAGCAGTGCTGTACTGTCTTTTATGCTTACTGACAGAATAATAGTAAACAT
>NW_011153388.1:0-576 GCF_000146605.3 Meleagris gallopavo | reverse complement strand
CTTCCTTGCACCCGTGGGTCTTCGTTTTGGGGCTTCCCCTCCTCAAAACAAATAGCAGAGGGAGGACCCAGGCAGTGCCCCCCTGCAGTGGGTGCAGCTCTTATTGCTTTTTGGGGGTTTGGAGGTTTTCTGCAGCCCCCGGGCAAGGGAAAAGGTTTGAGCTGAGTGGGGAAAATGAAAGCAACGCAACACAAATTAGAGCCAGGGGGTGGTGGAGGCAGAATCAGAGCTAGAATAAAATGGGAACCGAAGGGCAAAATAAAGCACAGAGCCGTCCCGAGGTGAAGGAAAAATAAATAACGGGAATAGCGATCAGAATTATCATAATTAAGAATAGAAACATACGATAATAATCATCAGAACAATAGCCAGAACAATAATAATGGGAGTCATGGGGGAGGAAACTGGAGGGGCTTTGCTTTGCCCCCGAGGTCAGAAGCAGCCAAGCAAGAAATCACAGCCCTGGGGATTGGTTGGGTCGGAGGATCAGAACCGCCTTGAAGCCGCCCCACTGCTCCCAACCACCCCACAACCACAACCTCTCCCCGTGACCCCTCTGCAGGCAAAGGGTCCCAC
>NW_011153387.1:0-510 GCF_000146605.3 Meleagris gallopavo | reverse complement strand
TGGCTGCCATGCCGACTCCGGGCAGAGGCCCGCCCTCTCGCTTCCTCCAGCGGACGCGACGGGAGCGGAGCCGAAGCCGCGGCCGCCATGCGGGGTGTGGGCACGGCCGCGCTCCGCCTGCGTCGGCTGCCGGGGGCGGGAGCTGCTCCGCGGGTACGGCCGAACGACGGGGATCGGACGGGAACCGCGCCGTGCGGTGCGTGCCTGTAATGCAGCCCGGTGCTGCAGCTCTGCAGCGGGAGCTTCCACCGTAACTGTCTGTAGCACAGCGCTGTTGTATCGCAGAGTCATCTCAGAACGGCTCAGGTTGGAGAGGATCTCAAAGCCCAGCCAGTGCCACCCCCGGCCATGGGCAGGGCTGCCCCCCACCAGCTCAGGCTGCCCAGGGCCCCATCCCACCTGGCCTCGAGTGCCTGCAGGGATGGGGGCACCACAGCTCTCTGGGCAGCAGTGCCAGCGCCTCACCGCCCTCTGACAACAGGATTGCTTCCTCACAGCCTAACCCACATC
>NW_011153386.1:0-393 GCF_000146605.3 Meleagris gallopavo | reverse complement strand
GGGGCTATGTGAGTTGTTTGAGGGGGTCTTAGTGGGGTTGGGAGAACTGGGGAGTCCCATTGTGGTTGGGGTCCCGTTAGGTTGTGGAGCTCTCTGGGCTCCTGTTTCAATGGGGAGAGTCCTAAGAAGGGTTGGGCGGGTGTGTGCGTTCCCATGGGTCCTGTCTTTTTTCCAGGGGCCTTATTGGATTTGGGAGGATATGGGGAGTTCCCACTGAGGCTGGAGTTCCTATTGGCATTGGGGGATTTTGGAGGGGCTGAGGGGGTTGAATGGAGGTTGAGGGGTCCTGGGGGGATGTGAGGGGACTCGATAG
This sequence comes from Meleagris gallopavo, assembly GCF_000146605.3. NCBI lineage: Eukaryota > Metazoa > Chordata > Aves > Galliformes > Phasianidae > Meleagris > Meleagris gallopavo. Next base: position 80 of record NW_011153386.1, on the reverse strand, counting down.
GGGTTGGGGTTCCAGGGTTTGCTGTTAGCCCCCAGAGACCTGCAGCCTGGAGCTCCAGCCCCGCCCCTTCCATCTTGCCC
>NW_011153385.1:32059-32604 GCF_000146605.3 Meleagris gallopavo | reverse complement strand
GTCGTTGGGATCATTGGGGTCGTTGGGGTCAGTGGTTGGGGTCATTGGGGTCGTTGGTTGGGGTCATTGGGGTCGTTGGTTGGGGTCATTGGGGTCATTGGTTGGGATCATTGGGGTCATTGGTTGGGGTCGTTGGGGTCAGTGGTTGGGATCGTTGGGGTCAGTGATTGGGAACGTTGGGGTCTTTGGTTGGGGTCATTGGGGTCATTGGTTGGGATCATTGGGGTCATTGGTTGGGGTCATTGGGATCATTGGGGTCATTGGGGTCAGTGGTTGGGATCATTGGGGTCAGTGGTTGGGATCGTTGGGGTCAGTGGTTGGGGACGTTGGGGTCAGTGGTTGGGGACGTTGGGGTCATTGGTTGGGATCATTGGGGTCGTTGGTTGGGGTCATTGGTTGGGGACATTGGTTGGGGACATTGAAGGTCATTGGCTGGGACTGTGGGTTTGGGGTCACTGGTTGGGGTCATTGGGGTCATTGGTTGGGGTCATTCAAGGTCATTGGTTGGAGTCGTTGGGGTCAGTGGTTGGATCTGCGGGGTTGGG
>NW_011153385.1:16405-17717 GCF_000146605.3 Meleagris gallopavo | reverse complement strand
CGTTGGAGGACCCCGGCGTCCTCCCGCCGCAGGGCGGCGCTGTCCCCACGCCCCGATCCCTCCCCTCGCCACGTGACGCGGCTCTGTGACGTCATACGGCGCGACTCCCTCTTCCTCCGTTCTCGTTTCGGTCGCGTTTGGGCAGAGCGAGCCCCGGGGATGGAACCGGAACCGGAACCGGAGCCGGAAGCGGCGGCCTCCGGGGCTGTCGGTGAGGGAGGGGCACCGGGAGAGGGGCAGGCGGTGATGGGGCGTCTCCGTAACGCGGTGTCCCGGTGCCTTAATGAGGGTCCCTGTGATTGGTTGGGGGTCCCGGTTCCTGAGGACCCCAATAACTGGAGATCCCGTTAACGAGGGTCCCAATAACCCGGGAATCCCAATAACCGGGGTCTCAGAAATGGAGGATCCCCGTAAGCAGGGGTCCCGTTAACCACACATCCCATTGACTGGGGGTCCCGCTATCGGGGGGTCCCAGTAGCTGAGGGTCTTGTTGATCGGGGGTCCCAATACCTGGGGGTCCCATTACCCAAGGATCCCATTACCCAAGGACCCTGGTGACTGCAGATCCCGCTACCTGGGGGTCCCATTAACCAACACCCCAGTAACTGCAGATCCCACTACCTGGGGATCCCAATACCTGGGGGTCCCATTACCCAAGGACCCCATTACCCAAGGACTCTGGTGACTGCAGATCCCACTACCTGGGGGTCCCAGTACTTGGGGTCCCATTACCCAAGGATTCCATTACCCAAGGACCCTGGTGACTGCAGATCTCACTATCTGGGGGTCCCATTACCCAAGGATCCCATTAACTGCAGATCCCACTACCTGGTAGTCCTGGTACCTGGGGGTCCCATTACCCAAGGATTCCATTAACTGCAGATCCCACTACCTGGTGGTCCTGGTATCTGGGGTCCCATTACCCAAGGACCCTGGTGACTGCAGATCCCAATACCTGGGGGTCCCAGTACTTGGGGTCCCATTACCCAAGGATCCCATTACCCAAGGACCCTGGTGACTGCAGATCCCACTACCTGGGGGTCCCATTAACCAACACCCCAGTAACTGCAGATCCCACTACCTGGGGGTCCCAATACCTGGGGGTCCCATTACCCAAGGACCCTGATGACCGGAGATCCCACTACCTGGGGGTCTCAGAACCTGGAGGTCCCATTACCCAAGCACCCTGGTACCTGGGGGTCCCGCTACCTGGGGACCCCACAAAATTGGCTCCCGGTCCCTGGGGCTCCCGCTGACCGGGGGTTCTGGTACCGGGGGTCCCACCAGCAGCGGTCCGTGTCTTCCTGCCCGA
>NW_011153385.1:10821-11358 GCF_000146605.3 Meleagris gallopavo | reverse complement strand
GGAGGTAGCTGTGGGTCTGACCCCCCAGCACGTGCTGCTGACGTTGTCCTACCCCGAGCTGAGCTGGGAGCTGGTGGGCGCCGTGGGGCAGGACGGGGACGCAGCCCCTGAGGGGTTGGGGGGCACGGATGCAGCGGAGCCCCCCAGCTGTGGTTGGAGTTTGATGGAGAACACGAAGGTGCCCGCGTGAACCGGCTGCTGCGGGTGCTGTCCCCACAGGTCTGCCCGATGGGGGGGCACTTGGGGGGCCGGGGGCTGCCATGGGGGGTGGTGGGAGGGTCCTTGCTCACCCCTGGGGGGCACTTGGGGGGCTCGGTCCTTTGGGAGGGTAATGGGGGGGTTCCCAGCATTGCTCTGTGGGGGCACGGGGGGCCTCGGTGCTGCCCTATGGGGCACTTGGGGGTCACTTGGAGGGTCCCTGAAGGTCATTTATGGGTCCTTGTGGGGGTTATGGGTCCCCATGGGTCACTTGGGGTCCCCAGGTGTCATTTATGGGTCCCTGTGGGGGTTATGGGTCCCCATGGGTCCCCAGGTGTC
>NW_011153385.1:8135-9646 GCF_000146605.3 Meleagris gallopavo | reverse complement strand
GCAGTTCGGAGCTATTTTGGTTCGGTTTGGGTCTTTTTGGGGCATTTCGAGGTTAATTGGGGGCAGTTTGGGGCTATTTGGGGCTGGTCATGGGGCACATTAATGGTGTTTTTTGGGCGATTTTGGGGCCATTTGGGGCCAGCGTTGGGCTGTGTGGAAGATGGTAAGAGCGGATCCGCGGTGCTTCGGAGCGGACTGAGGTGGCTTCAGCATATTTTGGGGCGGCTTATAGCGAATTTGGGGCAATTTGGGGCCATTTTGGGGCTATTTTGTGGCTGCTCGTCACAAAATGGCGGCGGCACCACGTGACGGCGGCCATCTTGGGGCCGCGGAACAAAATGGCGGCGGCGCGGCGTTGCGCGCCTCGCTCGTCTTTTGGGCTCCATTTCCGTCTTCCTCCCGTCGCCGGGAGTTTATTTTTAAAACTTTTTTTTTTTCTGTATTATTTAATTTTGTTGTTGTTCCCACTGCGGCAAAAAGTTCCCTTCGCGAAATAGGTTGGTTTTCTTTTTTTAAGGGCAGTATGCCAAAAATCGCGTTTCCTGCGGTGGGCGCAGCGTCATCGGCGTTTGGTAATTACAATTACTGACACTTAAATCACACAAACGTTGGAAGTTGAGCGCTTTTACGAGCGAAACCCGCGCGTATTTTGTCGAAACAAACACAAAATGTTGTAATTACGTGGGGTGTGGGGGGGGAACATTTTGTGTCGTTTGCGCCGCGTCTCATCGGTTCTTCGGGACAACGCCGCAGAACGGAGGCGGTTCTGTGAGAAATCGCAGCTTTGGCGCATTTAATCTTCGTAAAATATATTTTTTGGTAGTCGATGGGCACGGGGAGGGGGCTGTTTTGGGGGATATTTGTGAGGTTTTGGGGCAAAAAATCTTGAGGGAAACGGAGATGGAGAGGTGGGCGTGGAGGGGTGGGGGAGGAATTTCTAGAGGTAAAATATCGCAGGGAAAAAGGGGTTTTTTTATTAATATTTGTAGCGATTTAGCAGCCCCGTGATAACAAAGAACGGAGGAGGAATTTTTTGTTCTGAGTAAAAAATAGGGAATTGGGGGGCGGGGGGGTCACGCTTGGAGCTGGGGGACAAAAGAGACCGTTTTCTGAGGTAAAATCACATAAAAGGGTTTTTTTTTTAAATTATTTCTAACGATTTAGGCGTCTTTCGATATGGAGAGGAAAAGACAGGAGGTTTTTTATTTTTTTTTTTCCTCCTGGATCTCACTGGGAGCACCGACGGGGCGGGAGGCCTTGGGGCCGCGTTTTGAGGTAAAATACGGCAGAAAAAGGGACTTTGAGGGATATTTTCAGTATTTACCGCTCCTCGACGAGGTGCGGCTTTTTGCGCTGTTTTTAGCCAAAACCCTGAGGGATACCTGAGGGAAAAGGGGTCATTTTGTTCTGAGGTAAAATAAAACGGTGAAAGGGATTTTGAGCATCGTCTCCGGTACCAGGAGGGCGAAGGAACGGGAAGAGAGAAATTTTAGAGGTTTTAATTTATTAAA
>NW_011153385.1:5065-6444 GCF_000146605.3 Meleagris gallopavo | reverse complement strand
CTGGAAAAAAAAGAAAAAAGAGCAATAAAAGCGCGATTTTTTTTAAACGGGGGTGTTGTGTGTGGTGATTACCCGCTGTCTGTGTGGAAACGGGCATCTTCAGAGCCCCCCAAAAAGGGTTAAATTGGCCCAAAATTGGGAGCGGAGCTGAGAGTGAGAGAGACAAAATGGCGGCCGCGGGGGGGAGGGAGGAGAGAAGTGAGGAATGGAGAGACCCAAAAACACCAAAATAACCACAAAAAAAAGGCGGTTCTGCCCCAGGGGGACCTCAGTTCCTTGGTTCTGTGACCTAAAGCAATATTTGGTTGAAAAAAACCCCGATGTTTTGGTGAAAAAATGATGTTTTTCCTTTGTGCCTCAGGCTTTCCGGGTGCAAAAGGCCCCAAGATGGCTGCCGGGGGGCAATTTCTGAAGGAAAAAAGTGTCTTTTTGGGGCAGTTTCTGTGCTAAAAAACGTGAATACTCATTAGAGGCGGTAACCGGTGGTGTTAAAGCCGGAATAATTGGCTTTTTTGTGTGTGTGTGTGTGTGAGATTCAGGTTTGTGGGCTGTATGAGCAGGAATGTGCAAAATCATGGCTGCAGCCGCGGCATAAATCCAACCCCGGGACTTTGGGGCTGTGGAAGGACAAAAAAAAAAGGGGGAAAATGGTTTTTTTTAATCACAAAATGAAGCTTCAGGACAACAGCAGCCGACTGACAGCAGCCCATTTCTCTCTGGTTTTGCAGGAAACGCCCTGAAAACGCCGTGGAAAAAAAAACCTCCCCGGTTGCCGCCCGCGTCGTCAGAGCATTAATTACTCTGCTAATTGGCAGTAATGAGAGGTCTGCTGTGTTTTTGGGGTGTCTGTAATCTTAGGGTGTTGCTACCTGGAGCGGAAATGCCGCAAAATGCCACAAAATGCACCGAATTGGGGCTCGGTTTTCCCTTTAAATGGCCCTGCGTGGCTGCAGCGTGACTCAGCACGGCTGCAGAACGGGCTGAAATGGGGATATTTTGGTGCATTTTGTGAAAAATCGGGTGAGAAGGGGCGGGAGGGTAGAAGGGAGGTGGAAAACTGCTGGGGAAAGACGAAATTAAGTGGAAAAAAACAGAGTTTTCTGCGCTTTCCAGCTCACTGAGGGGAATGAGTGGGAAAAAGGAGATTTTGGGCTGTTCTCCTTTGTTTAAAAAAAAAACCACGTGTGTTCTGAAATTGGTGTTGGATTTTTTCTCCCCAAAAATTTGGGGTCTTTTTGGGGGGAGAGAAAGTGGAGATTGGCAAAATGCGGTGGGGGCAAAACTGGGGGAAAATAATACGGGGGGAAAAAAAAAAAAAGGAAAAACAACGGCGAAAATAGCTGGAAAATGGCGTCAGAAGGGATGGAGATGTTTAAAAT
>NW_011153385.1:1601-3418 GCF_000146605.3 Meleagris gallopavo | reverse complement strand
GGTTAAAACCGCGCACGGGGCCCTGGGACAGAAGGCGGCGGGTCAGGAGGAGATGGAAACGGGAGAAAAAGAGGAAATAATGGCAGTGAGAAGTGAAAGAGAGGAGAAAATGCTGGAAAAAAAAAAGGAGAACGTAATAGGAAGAAAAAGGATCAGAGGAGAAAATTAAAAAAGGAAAATAGAAATTAATAAAACAGAAGAGAAAAAATAGGAAATAATAGGGAAAAAAGTAGGAATGGAAGAGAAATAGAAAAAAAACAGAAGGAGAAGAGCAGAAAATAGAAAAAAGAAAATAGAATTGTACAAGATAAAATGGAAGATTAGAAAATAGAAAAAATAAGGGAGAAAATTGAAGAGAAAATAGAAGATTAGAAAAGAAAAAATTGAAAATTGAAAAAAAAATAGGAAAAAAAGAGAAGAATAGAAAGTAAAGAAGAGGAAGAATAGAGGAAATAGAAAAAAAGGAAAAATAGAAAAAGGAAGATTAGAAGAAAAATAGAAAAAGGAAAAATAGAAGAAAATTAAAAAATAGAAAACAGGAAAAAATAGAAGAAAAGTAGACAAAATATAGAAGAAAATAGGAAAAAAAAATAAGGAAGGTAGAAAATAGAGAAAATATAAAAGAAGCCAATAGAGAAATAAAGTTAAAAAAAAGAAAATGGGAAAAAGGAAAATTAGAAAAGCAGAGAACAAAAATATCTTAAAAGTAAAGGAGAAAAAAAAAAGAACAAGAAAAAAGAAAATAGAAAAAAAGAAGAGAGGAGACGATAGAGAAAATAGGAAAAAACGAGAAGATAGAAAATAGGAAAAAACGAGAAGATAGAAAATAGGAAAAAGCGAGAAGATAGAAAATAGGAAAAGCGAGAAGATAGAAAATAGGAAAAAGCGAGAAGATAGAAAATAGGAAAAAACGAGAAGATAGAAAATAGGAAAAGCGAGAAGATAGAAAATAGGAAAAAGCGAGAAGATAGAAAATAGGAAAAAACGAGAAGATAGAAAATAGGAAAAGCGAGAAGATAGAAAATAGGAAAAACGAGAAGATAGAAAATAGAAGAGGGAAATCAGGATAAGAGGAAATAGAGGAGAAGAGAAGAGAGGAAGAGAAAAGCAGCCAATAGAAGAGATGAGAGGCGGCGGAGCGAGGAGTGGTGGCAGCCGGAATGGAAGTGTAAATTGGGGAAGAAAAGAGGAAATTCGGTGAAGAGAGGAAGAATAGGGGGCCCAGAGAAGAGAAGATGTGGAAAGCAGAGAGGAAAAGAAGGAATGGAAGGCGATGAGGCGAAGCAGCCGGAGCGTGGTGAGGCTGGAGGCGGAATTGACCGAATCGTCGGAAACGGCCCCAAAAAGGAGCGGTGCGGTGAGGCCCCGCAATGGGGCGGGGGGGGCTCTTGTCGTTGCAGGCACCTCTTGGCCACAAAGAATTCCCTGTGGTGGGGCCAGATTTTGGGATAAAAAACGCCGGAAATGGTGAATACGTATTTCTTTGGGGGGGAGGAAGGAAAACAAACAAACAAAAAAAACCCAAAAAGTGGGAAAAAAAATGAGAACGCAACCCCAAATCCAACGTCATCACGCTCCGGCTGTAAAGTGTTGTAGGTACCGGTGGTGCGCCGCAGAGTAAGTGCCAAATCCTTGTTTTTTTACCCCAAAATGCCGTGCTGGGGGGGGGGGGATGGTGGAGCAGGCGGGGAAAGGAGGATAAAAAAAGTGGAAAAAGGGAAAGTGCTGTTTTCTTTTGTGGGGGTTGGGGGGGTTGTTCGAGTGTGTTTCCCCCTCAGGTGTGGCAGCAACAGGCGACAAAGTTGGAGGAGCAATTA
>NW_011153385.1:0-499 GCF_000146605.3 Meleagris gallopavo | reverse complement strand
AAAAAAAAAAGGCAAAAAAAAACAAAAAAAAAGGGTGTTGGCAGCAAGGGATCATCGCACAGAGCGAAAGCACCAAAACGGCAGGAAATTGCCCCAAAACCGAGGCAGCGTGGACGCCCGACACGAAAAGGCAGAGAGAGGCCGGCAACAAAACCTCCCAAAAAACGTGTAGGAAAGGGAGAAAATAGGTATTTGTGCTGTTTTTCACCCAAATTGGAGATCTGGACGGAGTCGGGGCGATGGCTTCAGAACGGCGGTGTTTCACCCCGGGTGGGTCGTCCCCATTTCTGCCCCAATTTTGCTCGTTTCCCACCCGTTTCAAAACGGAAAAGAAACAAGTTGGCTGGAAGTGGCCCCAAAATGGCTGGAAGTGGCCCCAAAATGGCTGGAAGTGGCCCCAAAATGAGCAGCCTGCACGGCGGTGCGCAGCTCCATGCCCTTCAGCGGGCGTTGCAGTGGAAGAAATTGCTTTCTGGTGACAGCAGTGCTGAGCACTGGG
>NW_011153384.1:0-318 GCF_000146605.3 Meleagris gallopavo | reverse complement strand
ATGGGTCCCTATGGGTCTCTGTGGGTCTCTATGGGTCTCTATGGGGTTCTATGGGGTCTCTATGGGGTCTCTATGGGTCTCTATGGGTCTCTATGGGGCTCTATGGGTCCCTGTGGGTCTCTGTGGGGTCCCTATGGGGTCCCTGTGGGGTCTCTGTTTATGGGGTCTCAATTTATGGGGTCCCTGTGGGGTCCCTGTGGGGTCTCTGTTTATGGGGTCCCTATGGGGTCTCTGTGGGGTCTCCGTTTATGGGGTCTCAATTTATGGGGTCCCTATGGGGTCCCTGTGGGGTCCCTGTTTATGGGGTCTCTGCTTATG
>NW_011153383.1:0-481 GCF_000146605.3 Meleagris gallopavo | reverse complement strand
CCAGGCTGGGGGAGCTGGGCTCGTTCAGCTGGAGAAGAGGAGGCTGGGGGTGAGCTGAGTGCAGCCTGCAGGACCTCAAGGGAGCCACAAACAGGAGGGGAGGCAGCTCTTGGGAAGGGGAGATGAGAGCAGGACGAGGGGAATGGCTGGAAGTGGAGGGAGGGCAGCTTTCAGCTGGCTGTCAGGGGAAGTTGTTTGCTGGGAGAGCGGGGAGGTGCTGGAACAGCTGCCCAGAGAGGCTGTGGATCCCCGTCCATCCCTGGAGGTGTTGGAGGGCAGCAAGGATGGGGCCCTGGGCAGCCTGGGCTGCTGTGAGACGTGGAGGTTGGTGGCTCTGCACGCGGTGTGGGGTTGGAGCTTCGTGATCCTTGAGGTCCCTCCCAGCCCAAACCGTTCTGTGATTCCCTCCTCAGTCCTGCATCCATCGTGGCCCACAGCTGCTCCTCCGCCCCCCCCCCAGGGCTGCGTTCTGCGCGGGTTT
>NW_011153382.1:0-354 GCF_000146605.3 Meleagris gallopavo | reverse complement strand
GTGCAGCGGTGGGAGGTTCTGCCTGAGTGTGCCCGGGTGCAGATGCTGGCGCCTGAAGCAGCGTTTTGGTGTAGGCCGTGATGGCTACGACCGCTGGAGCTGGAAGCCGCCTGGCAGCTTCCTAATGGGGTTGGCAGCCCTGGGCCTTCCCACGGTGGTCCAAGAGCCTCGTCTTCTCTCCTTTCCTGTAGGAACCAAGAAGAAAGATGTTCAGCTCTGAGCTGGGGAAGGAGGGATAGAAATGCTGCAGGGCTTCTCTCGGGCCTGCAATCTGGAGATGTGCTGCCCAGCACACACACTGCTCCGTGTGATGCCCAGGGGCCCTCGTGCCCCAGTCCATCTGCAGCGAGAGTG
>NW_011153381.1:0-335 GCF_000146605.3 Meleagris gallopavo | reverse complement strand
CCCCCCTCCAATTCCCCCGTTCCGATCCCTAGAGTCTCCTACCAGTCCCCATTCCCCTCTCGTTGACTCCCAGGGTTCCGTGTCCTCCCTTCTCCCCCCAGCTCCTGGCCCCTTTTCCTGATCCCTAGAGTCTCCTGTTACCCCCCTGTGCGCTGCTCACTCACCCCTGGAGTCATTTTGACCTCATTTGGACCTCCAATCCCCCCAGCCGGACCCCTGTTCTGCCCAATAGAAGCCACAACCCACAAGCCCTGGCTCTTCCCTCCCACCCCTCCCTCCACCCCCAGATGACTCTTCCTGCCTCGTAGAGACTCTGTTCACCCCTTTCCCCCCCA
>NW_011153380.1:0-303 GCF_000146605.3 Meleagris gallopavo | reverse complement strand
TTTTGGGAGTGGGGGGCGTTTGGGGGTTGGATGCTTTCAGGGCACTGAAATGGGGACGTTTGGGTGTTTCTACAATGCAAAATTTGGGTGGTTTTATGCTTTAAGGACCCCAAATTGGGGTGGGGTCCTTTTGGGGAGGGTCCTATTAAGATGGGGTCCCTTTGGGGTGGGTTCTGCTGGGGTCCTTTTGGGGCTGGATGCCTTTGGGGCAGACGCCTTCAGGGCGCCGAAATGGGGACATCTGGGTGTTTCCACGATGCAAAGTTTGGGTGGTTTTATGCTTTAAGGACCCCAAATTGGGGT
>NW_011153379.1:0-389 GCF_000146605.3 Meleagris gallopavo | reverse complement strand
GACCCCCCCCAACCCCAAATCTATAGGGCAGGCCCTGACTCCCCTCCACCAACCCCAAAATAAAGCTGCCACTGCCCCATAACTGCTGCGTGCCAATTGTGGGGTCGGGGGGGTCCGATACGGGGAGTTATGGGGTTGGGGGGAGGGGGGGCTCGTTGGGGTCCCAAAGGGAGACAACGGGGTCCCAGAAATCCCACTTTTCTCCCCCAAATCCCGTTTTCTCCCAGCAGTGTCAGCCCCATAGAAACCCCATAGAGACCCCATAAGGACCCATAGGGAGCCGTCGGCACCGCGCAGATTCCGCCTCGAAACCCCATAGAGACAGCGCCCCATGTTCCCCCATATCCCCTTACATTCCCCTATACGCCCCCATATCTCCCTATATCCAC
>NW_011153378.1:0-339 GCF_000146605.3 Meleagris gallopavo | reverse complement strand
CCGCCCAGGGCCGATCTCCAGGAGCAGCGGCAGCACTCCGTTGTGCCGCCCATCACCGCCCGGCTCCGCTCCTCCCCTCCCCCCCATTTTCCCACCCTGCCGGTTCCGCCCCGCGGCGTGGCCGGGCGACGGGGGCGGGGCTTCCGTGCCCTTGGCTCGAGTGGGCGGGGCTCCGCCCCTCAGCCGAGCCGCTATTGGGCAGCGCCTGTTGCCAGCGTGGTCGCGTTGCGACGCTGACAGAGCTTCCGCGCAGCCGATTGGGCGAGAGGGTCTTGACGTCCTCGAGGCGCCGCTCGGGGATTGGCTGGCGGCCTGCGGCGTCCCCGGGTGGGCGGGCCG
>NW_011153377.1:0-713 GCF_000146605.3 Meleagris gallopavo | reverse complement strand
ATGGCAGTCAGATCCTGGCTAGGGCAATTGGCTGTTTGCCTACACCGCAGGCGGGACTTCCGCTTATGGCCCTCTCTCTTGAGCTGGGTAAAAATAGACCTCTCATTCGAATTCAGGTTCGCATCACAGGATTGTTGACACCGACGCTACCGAAGTGGTATTGTGATGCGTTGTTGGATTCAGGCGCGGATGTGACTGCCATGCCCATAGGGAAGTGGCCGGTGTGGTGGCCTGTGACAGCGTCCACGGCCATGGTTAGAGGGGTTGGCGGGATTTCGGTGGGACAGCGTAGTGTATATCCCGTTAGTTATCAAGATGACAATGGCAGCTGGAAGGAGTTGAGCCCGATTCGGCCATATGTCATGGACATTCCGATTCCGCTGCTTGGCCACGATGCACTTACTGCTGTTGGTGCGCTCATTTCCATTGAAGGCAAATTAGATGGTGGTCCGGATTTTTAGTAGGGGCCACTGGGAAAGTAACCTGCTGGAAAATGACCTGGAAAAGTGATGACCCAGTATGGATTTCTCAGTGGCCCCTCGCTCTGGAAAAACTGAAAGCTGTTAACGGATTAGTTGATCGGGAGGGAATGGGACATTTGGTACCATCCACGAGCCCATGGAATTGCCCTATTTTTGTAATCAAAAAGAAGTCAGGTCAATGGCGACTGCTGCACGATTTACGAGGAGTCAGTGCAGTTTTGCAGGATATGG
>NW_011153376.1:0-305 GCF_000146605.3 Meleagris gallopavo | reverse complement strand
TGTCCGGAATCCGAATCCGCCCCACACATTTCCACGGCGCCATTCAAACTGTCGGCGTCACCATCTGTGGGGTGAGATGTGGGGGGAGGCTGTGGGGTGATCCGGTGTTTGCCCCACACCGTGCCCCACATTGTGCCCCATGCTGCGCCCCACATTGTGCCCCATGCTGTGCCCCACACCGTGCCCCACAGCGCACCCCACACTGTGCCCCAGAGAATGCCGCATGCCGTGCCCCACACCACACCGTGCCCACAGCGCACCCACACCGTGCCCAGACGAATGCCGCACTCGCCGTGCCCACACCA
>NW_011153375.1:0-435 GCF_000146605.3 Meleagris gallopavo | reverse complement strand
CCCCGGACCCCATAGGACCCCGAGGGCAAACCCAAGAAGGCGTCGATCCGCGACAACGGGGACGGGACGTACACCGTGTCCTACGTGCCCGACACCACCGGCCGCTACACCATCCTCATCAAATATGGCGGCGACGAGATCCCCTACTCCCCTTACCGCATCCGCGCCGTCCCCGCCGGCGATGCCAGCAAATGCACCGTCACCGGTGGGTGTCCCCAAATGGGGGAAATTGGGGCGGGGGTCTCTACTGGGGGGGCTGGGGGCGGTCCCTGGGGGGGCTGCGATGATCTTGTTGCAGTTGCGGATGGTAACCACTAGGGAGCGCTGTGATCCTTAGGGCTTGGGGCTGTTGTAATGGCAGGTGGTAACCAGGAGGAGGCGTTGTGCTCAGTATAGGGGTTGCAGTTGTGGCTGTTGGGCAGTAGGGGGTGCTGC
>NW_011153374.1:0-722 GCF_000146605.3 Meleagris gallopavo | reverse complement strand
GTCTTTTTTTCTTTTTTTTCTTCTTTCCTTTTTTTAGAAAGAGCCAGACCACCGTGCTGAAAGATGTCTATCTCTTTCAGAGCTGCAGCTCCGTCCGTGCAGCTCTGTGCCCCCCTCTTGGGGTACCCCAACCCCCTCCCTTCACCCCCTCTCTCCTCCCCGTCCCCATAGCCCGGAGCGGCCGCATCCTCGCAGCGCGATGGAGGCAGCTGCAGCGAGGTATCATCAGGATAATTGGAAGGGTCACATGTTAAACTCTCGCTGTTGTTCGCGGTAATGTAGCTGTGTCCCTCGGTTGCACATTTACCGATTTCTCTCAAACCAACCATTGTCACAAGGTTCACTCCAGGAGGAGTGATCCGATGGGTTACCACGGCAACTATAATGACATTAAAAGAGAGGCGGCAGCCGCAGCCCCCACCCCCCAACCTCTCCTTCCCCTTCCAGCGGGCACCGAACGGAGGGGAACCGGCGCCCCCCGGGGGGGGGTTTCTCTCCATCACCCCCGCCCCAAAACCCCGGAGCGGCCGCAGCCGCACCGCTCCGGCCCCGAAAAGAGTAGCGCGAAGCGGCCCCCCCGTTTGCACACATAGCCGAGAGGGGCCTTCGGGGTTCTTTCCATCTTCCCGACGACGACGGCCGAAGGGAAAATAAAACAGTCCCCCGTTGGACCAGCGAGGAGAAAGTAAAGAAAACGGTCCTCCGCTTTCTTTTTTCTTTTT
>NW_011153373.1:0-402 GCF_000146605.3 Meleagris gallopavo | reverse complement strand
GGGGAATGGGGGATATAGGGGGGGAATGAGGGGTTGTGGGGCGGGACGTGTGGGGCAGCTGCGTTTCTCCCCACAGATCGACAACATCGTGCTGATGCACGACCCCGACACCGGGCAGTCCAAGGGATACGGCTTCATCACCGTGCGTGCGCCCCACGGCTGCCCCACAGCTGCCCCATAGGGACCCATAGACACCCCATAGGGACCCCACAGCTGCCCCATCGGTTCCCTATAAGTGCTGCATTGCTGCCCCATAGCGCCCCCTGGTGGCCTGCAGTGCTCCGTACAGAACCTGGAGTGACCGCATGGCTGCCCCATAGGGACCCCATAGATACCATAGAGCCCCATAGTGCCCCATAGACCCCGCATATCCCCCTGTATTGCCCCATACTCCCCCCACAT
>NW_011153372.1:0-492 GCF_000146605.3 Meleagris gallopavo | reverse complement strand
CCCCCCAGGAAGTGTTTTGGGGTGAGATTGAGGCCTCGTAACCCTGAGAGCGATTTCCTCCTGCACCCCGTGCCCCCACCCCGTTAAGACGCCCAATTAAGAAGCCCCCGTTAACGAGGACCCCATTAACGAGGACCCCGTTAACGAGGACCCCTCCTCACTTTGGGGGGGAACCACGCAACCCCTTCCGTTGCCCCTTTTCCCCCCAAAACGTTTTGCTGCTCCCCACACTTCCTGCTCTCCATTTTGGGGCCAAAGATCCCCGTTTTGGGGCTAAAATAACCCAATTTTTGGGGCCAAAATAACCCCATTTTGGGGCCAGAGAACCCAGATCTGAGGTTAAAAAGAGCCACGGAACCCAAACCGCCTCCTTTTGCCCCATTTCTGCGAGCAAAGCATCCCAGCAGGTGCTGCTGTGCGCTCTCCCCCCAGCACTTCCCCCATAAAAAGAAGAGGGAAAAAACAAAAGCCCAGCCAAAAGCACAGAAAAGT
>NW_011153371.1:0-381 GCF_000146605.3 Meleagris gallopavo | reverse complement strand
GTGGGGTGGGATGGGGATAGGATTCATGGAACAGGATTGGGATGGGGATAAGGAGGGGGATGGGATTGGGACTGGGACTGGGATTGTGATGGGGTGGGGATGGAGATGGGGTGTGATTGATGGAACGGGGCCGGTCTGGGCCCTCCACCGACGTCCCTCTCTCCTTCCTACCCCCGCCCCGCACCCCCCATCCCTGCAGTCGGTGCTCAACCCCACGTCCAGCTCCTTTGATGAGCAGCGCTGCGCCGCGCTGAGCCACCGCTACGTCACGCTGATGGAGCGCCTGAAGCTGCTGGGGTACAACCCTGCCGTGCACCCCGCCGTGGCCGAGTCACTGATCAACACCTACGGCATCCTCTGCGAGCTGCCCGAGCCCCCCGG
>NW_011153370.1:0-440 GCF_000146605.3 Meleagris gallopavo | reverse complement strand
CCCAGGCTCCCCCTCACCTCTTCTTCTAGGTAAGGACATCTCTGTTACACCTTGCTCAACTTTGCCTTCCTCAGCCTGTTGGTTTTTTTTGTTTTTTTGGTTTTTTTTTTCCCAAACCCTTTTCACTTTCTAGACTTTCATCATCACAGACATTACTAACATTATATTTCAGTTTCACCCCCTCCTCCTCCCCAGGCTTCCAGTGCTCACACTGGGATATCGAGTGTCCGAGCTCTCTGCAGATGATGGCTATTCTCACTTTCAATGTCCCGTCCCATCCCCATTCACAACCAATGCACCCTTTGCAGTTACAGCGGGAGGCTCCGGCCCCCACCTCTTTCTCCTACTCCGAGTTCTTCTTACAAGCCGCAGTGGGGGGAGGGTAGTGCGGGGGATGTGTTCTCGTGCCGGCCCAAACTCTAATATCCCAAACTCACTGT
>NW_011153369.1:0-542 GCF_000146605.3 Meleagris gallopavo | reverse complement strand
CGAGGGCTGCACCTGGGGGAGAGCAGGTGTGGGGAAACTGAGGCACGGGGCAGTCCCACGCTGTCAGAGGGGACAGTCCCCATCCTTACCTCTGGGTGCAGCTGTGCTGGTCCGGGGGGCTCCCCTCCCACCTGCTGCAGTCCCTGATGTCCCAGCCCGGCCGGGGGGCTTGGGGATGGCACTGGGTGGGGGGGGCGGCTGCTGGGGCGGTGCTGGCAGCAGTGGTGGCCCTGGCACGGGGTGCGCGGGTCGGGGGGCGGCAGTGCTGCTCCTAAGCTTTGGCTGAGCTGGGAGAAACGGTGGATTTGGGGGACACGGTCCTTGTACCCATTCCCAATGTGGTCCCCATCGTGTGGTACCCCATGGGCTGGGCTGTCCCCATCCCGGTTCCCAGCCCCCCTCCATTACCTGCTGTCCCTGCACGGAGGGGCTCAGACCTGCCCCGCGCCACAGCCCCCCGTGCTGGGCACGGGCCGGGGGGGACCACTCTGGCTGGGGGTCCCCCTGCTGCTGGGGGCTCCCCTGGGTGGTGCCGGGGGGGC
>NW_011153368.1:0-450 GCF_000146605.3 Meleagris gallopavo | reverse complement strand
GGGAGGGACTGGGGGGTAATGGAGGGGAGTGGGAGGGACAGGGAAGTACTGGGGGGGTATTGGGAGGGACTGGGGGGTATCAATGGGTACTGGGTGTACTGGGAGGAACTGGGAGGCACTGGGAGCTACTGGGAGGTGTCCCCGATGTCCCGTGGGGAAACTGAGGCTCAGGGAGGGGGGGGGCGGGGGGTCCTTACTTGTCGGAGAGCCCCCCAGCAGCAGGGCGCCCACCAGGACCCCCGCCATGTAGATGGACTGCGCCATCTGCCGGAGCTGCCGGGAACCGCACACCAGATCCCACTGAGAGAGGAGGGGGGATTTGGGGGGGGGGGGGGGCTTTAGGGTGGGCCGACCCCCCCAAAAAGCACAGCGGTCCCCCCTCCTTCCTCACATCCGTCCCTCATCATCCTCAGCAGCAGCACCGCCGTGGGTTCTGCCTGCATCCCCCAA
>NW_011153367.1:0-398 GCF_000146605.3 Meleagris gallopavo | reverse complement strand
GCCATTTGGGGGGCCATTGGAGCCACTGGGGACCATTTGGGATCTATTGGGGGTCACAAGGGATCACTGGGAGCCATTTGGAGCCACTTGGGATCATTGGGGTCCATTTAGGGCCATCTGGGGCCATTGGGAGCCATTGGGGGACATTTGGGGCTGTTTAGGGCCAATTGGGGCCCTTGGGGTCTATTGGGGTCATTTAGGGCCATTGGGGGCAATTTGGGGTCTTTTAGGGCCGTTGGGGGCAATTGGGGTCTATTGGGGGCCATTTAGGGTCATTGGGAGCCATTGGGGTCCATTTAGGGCCATTGGAGGCTATTTGGGATCATTGGGAGCCATTTGGGGCCATTGGGAGCCATTGGGGCTCATTTAGGATCATTTAGGGCCGCTGGGGACAATGG
>NW_011153366.1:0-524 GCF_000146605.3 Meleagris gallopavo | reverse complement strand
CCCCCTTCTCCAGCTCCCTGATCAGCTCCGCCGCCTCCTCCATCGCCATCTCCTCTGCCCTCCTGCTCCCCATCCCCGCATCCCGCAGCGCCGTCAGGGCGAATCTCCTCACGCTGATCCATTTGTCCCCGTTGCTCATGAACAGCCCCAGATCCGCGCTGTGCTTCTCCCCGATGGCGAAATGCCCCCGGTTCGTGAATTCGTCCCCCCTGGTCACCAGCAGCTCCCGCAACGCCGCCACGCCGCTCACCACCACCGCCCGCTCCGAGCCCAGGCGCAGCGACATCACCGGGCCGTAGCGAGAGCTCAGCTGGGGGGGGGGACAATAGGGGTCGATGGGGGTCAATGGGAGGAACTGGAGTCAATGGGGGTCAATGGGGGTCAGTGGGGGTCAATGGGAGGAACTGGAGTCAATGGGGATCGATGGGAGGCATTGGGGTCAATGGGGGTCAATGGGAGGAACTGGAGTCAGTGGGGGTCAATGAGGGTCAGTGGGGGTCAGTGGGGGTCAATGGGGGTCAATG
>NW_011153365.1:0-359 GCF_000146605.3 Meleagris gallopavo | reverse complement strand
GGGGATCATCAGGATGTCACTGACAAGAGGGACCCCCCCCAAAATGCACCCCCCCATACTTCCCCCCCACTTACCTTGAGCTGCAGCTTGCGGGAAGCCGAGATCTTGGATTGTCTCTGTGTGAACAGTGGGGGGAACAGTGGGGGCCACGTCCCCATTTGTGTCCCCATTCACCTCTCCATGCTGTGTGATCCCCCTTCTTGCCCCCCACCCTCTCCCCTTTCCTCAGACCCCCACCTCATCCCATGAGTGTCCCACATCTCCTCTGTCCCCATCCCGTGTCCCCACACGCGTTCTTTGCCCCTTTCCCTTTGCCCCCATCCCATGTCCTGTGTCCCCCTATGCCCCCATCCCCCTAC
>NW_011153364.1:0-302 GCF_000146605.3 Meleagris gallopavo | reverse complement strand
GTCTCTCTGGGGCCTCGGGGGCATCTGTGGGGTGGTGGAAGGGGTCTGTGGGGTCTCCATGGGGCTCTGGGGGGCGTTTGTGGGGTAAAGGAGGGCCTCTGTGGGGCACTGAGGGGGCTCACGGGGTCTCTATGGGGTGCCGGGAGCATCTGTGGGGTGTCTGTGGGGCGTAGAGTGACCCATGGCGTCTCTATGGGGCGGCTATGGGGTGCCTGTGGAGCGCAAGTGAGGCTCGGGATCTCTATGGGGTCGCATGGGCCTCTGTGGGGTGGGGATCTGTGGGGCCCCAAAAGGCATCTGTG
>NW_011153363.1:0-813 GCF_000146605.3 Meleagris gallopavo | reverse complement strand
CGTGAACTCTCAGAATGCGCTGCCCGCGTCTGCCTTTCCCCTCTTCCACTCCCTCCTTTTCCTCCTGACTTCTTATTTGTCACCTCTGCTCCTCTGGTCTGTCAAACCCAGAAGACCAGCCGAGGGAGGAGCTGATGGCACTTCTCCCTCTGTGGAAGAATGGCAGATGGACACCTGGCGGGGTATCCACCATGCCCATTAGTGCAGACTCTGTCCCTGCTGCTTCCTGCTTGATGTCCCCCCCTTGAAGCAACTTTCTTTCCCTCTTTTGACTCAATAAAGTCGTGGTGCATCTCAGTCTGTGCCTCTGCATCACTCACTCTACTCTGCAAGCACTACACGTGCCTGCAGGATGTCTGCTACTCTGAAGACTTCTTCAGAGCAAACGTGTGTGACAGGTGGGGACCTCACCTTTTCCCCATCAGACCCAGCCTGAAAAAGTGTGCTGTTGGCTTTGACAGTCACCACTATGGCAGAAGGTTCCTTCCTGCTAAATCTGCTGGCAATGGCCCTGTAGAAAGACCTCCAAAGTCCGTGAAGTTTGTAGCAGTCCTGAGAGAGAGCCCCGGCTCCAGCTTGGTCGTTCCCCCTGCGAGATGCCGCTCGTTACCAGCCTCCACCTGGACACAGAACCATTAATCACCACTCTCTGTCTGCGGCCTTTCAACCAATTCTTTATCCATGGGGTGGTCCACCCATCAAATCCACATCCCTCCAACTTGGAGACAAGGATGTGGTGGGGAACCATATCAAAGGCCTTGCTCCAAGCCTCAGGTCGCCTTGCCGTGACCATCGGTCGCCTTGCCTTTGTCC
>NW_011153362.1:0-552 GCF_000146605.3 Meleagris gallopavo | reverse complement strand
GTCCACCCCACCCCCATGTCCACCCCACCCCCATGTCTGCCCCACCTCTGCGTCCCCATTTCCACACTGCCTCCCATATCCCTGCTGCTGTGTGCCAACTGTCCCCCTTGTCTCCATGTCCCCTGATCCCCCCCCAGCTCCCTGTGTCCCCTTTCCCCACATCCCCTTGTCCCTCTGTGCCCCCGTGCGCCTGCCCTACCGCAGCAGGGACCCAAAGAGAGCTTTCCTCATGCTGGCAGCCACCTGCTCCCCAACACGGGACAGCAGAGCGATGTACCCGAAGGTCAGCAGAGCCTGCGGGGTGTGGGGTCAGTGCGTGGGGTGGGGGTGTGGGTCAGGGCGTGGGTCTGGGCATGGGTTGGTGCCCACCTGCAGGCTGTAGAGGCCGAGCAGGCGCAGCGCGGGGGGGCGGGCGGCACGCAGGTACCCCTCCAGGTGGGTCCGTGCCCCACGGGCCACCACGTCCACCAGCTGCCCCAGCAGCACCGGGATCTGCACATTGAGCAGCGCTGCGCCCAGGGCGAGCTGTGGGATGGGGGGGGACAGAGAAAT
>NW_011153361.1:0-393 GCF_000146605.3 Meleagris gallopavo | reverse complement strand
GGGTGTGGGGGTGCACACGGCCGGGGGGCGTCCCCTCTGTTCCCTCCGTCCCCTCCGTCCCTCACCTTCCTCTTCCTCTCCTGCACCCTCTCCCGTTTCTCCTTCCGGCGCTCATCGCGGCGTCGCACCGACGTGGTGATGCTGCGGGGGTACGTCTGCACCTGGGGGGGTGGGGAGGGGGACACACACACGGCTGGGGACCGTCAGGGCCACCCCTGTCCCCTCATCCCCTCCCTGCTCATCTCGAGCATCCCCTGACCCCCCGGCCCTGTCTGTGACCCCCCCATGTGTCCCCTGACTCCTCCATAATTGACCCCCCCATCCTTTCCCTCCCTGTCCCCATGTAGACCCCTGACCCCCCCGTGTCCCCCGATCCCCTCCCCATCCCTGATG
>NW_011153360.1:0-383 GCF_000146605.3 Meleagris gallopavo | reverse complement strand
TTTTTTTTGAAGCAGGTGTTTAAGGTTTAACCTTCTTCAGGGACAAACACTGACTGTTGGGAAACTTACTCTGCAATATTAAAAAATAAAATCTTCATGCTCTGGTAGGGCTTGGATGGTTGAATTATACTGCCTTGTCTGCACATTCAGCCCCCTCTCCCTACTTCTACTTTAAAAAAAAAAAAAAGAAAAAGAAAAAAAGTAAAAGTGTGTCCTTTCTTCGTCTGTACATGTGTAACATGACGCAATAATCTGAGGGCAAGTTTAGAGTGAGTGTGTATGACAGAATCAAGAGAATAATGGGAGATTAACTGAGGAAAACTCTCTGATTTGATTCAGGAATAAGTAGACAAGAAATAGCTTTGCTAATTTGCCATGAGAAA
>NW_011153359.1:0-415 GCF_000146605.3 Meleagris gallopavo | reverse complement strand
TCTCGTCGATTTTTTTCGCTTTCCTTTCCGTCCCTTTCCACCCCCAGGGGTGGAAACACAGCCCGACCATTTGCCATGGGTTGATCCACACTGTATTGGAACAGGGCAGTGCTCCTGAGCACCTGCAGTACACTGATGATATCGTTGTGTGGGGTGATACAGCAGAAGAAGTCTCTGCAGAGGTCAAGGCTGTCCAACTGGCCTTGGATGTTGCTGAACGGGAGAGGTGGCCAGTGCTTTACCTTTACACTGACTCATGGATGGTGGCAAATGCTCTATGGGGATGGTTACAGCAGTGGGAGCAAAATAACTGGCAAAGAAAGAGTAAACCTATTTGGGCTGCTGACCTGTGGAAAGATATTGCCGCCCGAACAAAGAATATGGTTGTAAAGGTGCGCCATGTAGATGCTCATGT
>NW_011153358.1:0-593 GCF_000146605.3 Meleagris gallopavo | reverse complement strand
CCGTTGCCCTGGCAAAGTCCATGCCATGTCAGCCGCTCTTGCAACTTTAAAAAGTCAGACCAGTAATCCTCAGGGTACACCACTCTCTGACCTGGTAGTCTCAGCTGGGGAGCAGACTAAAACCCCCACAATTCATGAGGAAACAGTCAGAGACCTACTACTCCAACTGGACTGCCACAAGTCCATGGGGTCGGATGAGATTCACCTGAGAGTGCTGAGGGAACTGGTGGAGGTGATAACCAAGCCGCTTTCCATCATCTATCGGTGCTCCTTGTTGACTGGTGAGGTCCCAGAAGACTGGAGGCTTGCCAATGTGACTCCCATTTACAAGAAAGGTCGTAAGGAGGATCCGGGGAACTACAGGCCTGTTAGCCTGACCTTGGTGCCAGGGAAGGTTATGGAGCAGATTGTCCTGAGGGAGATCACGCGGCATGTGCGGGACAACCGGGGGATCAGGCCTAGCCAGCATGGGCTCACAAAGGGCAGGTCCTGCTTGACCAACCTGATCTCCTTCTATGATCTAGTGACCCATCTGGTAGACAAGGGAAAGTCTGTTGATGTAGTCTACCTAGACTTCAGCAAAGCCTTTGACA
>NW_011153357.1:0-536 GCF_000146605.3 Meleagris gallopavo | reverse complement strand
GTGTGGGGGACCCCAGGGTGCCCTTTGTGTCATGGACACTGTGCCCAGACCCCGGGATGCCCTCCTGATTGGGGACATCGTATGCAGACCCTGGGCTCCCATCCCTGTTGGGACACCGTGCCCCGTCCCCGGGGTCCCCTTCGTGTTGAGGACGCAGTGCTGTCCCCGCTGCTCCCCCACGCTCCGGGCGAGGCCCTGCCATCCACTTGTGCCCCTTGGGGACGTGGTGGCCGTGTCTCCCCCCAGGGCCCGGCCACAAGAAGCGCAGTAAGAGCCCGCGGGTGCCCGAGCTGAAGAGGAAGATGAAGGGGAAGAAGATGGCGCCGCTGAAGATCAAGCTGGGCGTCATCGGCGGCAAGCGCAAGAAGAGCAGCTCGGTGAGGTCCCTCCTGGTGTCCCCTCCCGGTGTCCCCAAGCTGTGGCACCTGACTGCGTGACCCCCCCACCCCGTGAGCCTGCAGGGGCACCCGGACCCACTTTCTCCCCCACGAGCCTCTCTTGTCCCTTCTTGTCACCGCATCCCCCTTCCGCTTCTG
>NW_011153356.1:0-405 GCF_000146605.3 Meleagris gallopavo | reverse complement strand
CCCGAGGTCACGTGGGGTCATCCCGGGGTCACGTGGGGACGCCTTGGGGTCACCTGACGGGCACCCCGAGGTCACGTGGGGTCATCCCGGGGTCACGTGGGGACGCCTTGGGGTCACCTGAGGGCACCCCGAGGTCACGTGGGGGCACCCTGGTGTCACGTGGGGACGCCTTGGGGTCACCTGAGGGCACCCCGAGGTCACGTGGGGTCATCCCGGGGTCACGTGGGGACGCCTTGGGGTCACCTGAGGGCACCCCGAGGTCACGTGGGGTCATCCCGGGGTCACGTGGGGACGCCTTGGGGTCACCTGAGGGCACCCCGAGGTCACGTGGGGGCACCCTGGTGTCACGTGGGGACGCCTTGGGGTCACCTGAGGACACCCCGAGGTCACGTGGGGGCACCCATC
>NW_011153355.1:0-389 GCF_000146605.3 Meleagris gallopavo | reverse complement strand
CGCCACACCGTACCCCGTGGCTCGGCGGATGCTGGATGCCTCCATCCCGCTGGCCTGGAAGCAGCTGCTCAGCTCCACGTTGCCCAGTTTGAGCACCACGGCCGTCACCTCCAGCAGCGCCGTCACCTCGGCGGGTGTGAAGCCGATGATCGCCATGGCATCCTGGGGGGGAAGGGGAGGGATGGGGGCAGCCATGGGGTGCTTGGGGGCGCGGGGGGGGGGGTCGTGCCCCCGTACCTGCATGGCACGGAAGTTGGTGGCATCATCCGTGCCGGGCAGCACTGACTTCTCACGGTTCAGGTAACCATAGTGGCTGCAGTCCGGGTGCAGCTTCAGCTTCTCTAGGGTGGGGGTGAGGGGGGGAATCTCAGCCATAGTCCCCAAGACCG
>NW_011153354.1:0-546 GCF_000146605.3 Meleagris gallopavo | reverse complement strand
TATGGGGGTCTACGTGGGGGTATGAGGTGGGCTATGGAAGGATGTGGGATTAAATTGTCCAGATATAGGCTCAAATACAGGGACTACAGTTGACTAAAGGGGGAATGGGGGAGTATTGGTGAGATAGGGTTATAACAAGGCTGTGCAGTGATACAGGGCGATATGGGGCTAGAGGAGCATGACATCACACCCCCATAAGATGTCACAACCGCCATGATGTCACACACCCCGATATGAAGTCACCCCCCCATGTGATGTCACACGCCCATATAACGTAACGGCCCCAAGGGAATTTGAGCCATCCATGTCCCGTCACACCCGCCATAAGATGTCACAGTCCCCATGTGACACCACACCCCCCATGTGACATCTCAGACCTCATTTGACATCACAACCCGCTTGTGACGTCACACACTCCATGTGACGTAACAACTCCCAAGTAAAGTCACTCTCCCATATGACATCACACATCCAACGTGACGTCACACCCCAATATGCCGTCACAGCCCCCAGATGACGTCACACCACCTATGAGGTCACACCCCA
>NW_011153353.1:0-628 GCF_000146605.3 Meleagris gallopavo | reverse complement strand
AGCCACCTCAGGTGTCTCAGGCCACGATGCCTCAGCCACTGGAAGCAAAAGAACTGGTCATAGCACAATTCATGGTGTGACGAGGGATGTTAGTCCCCCTAGGGCCTCCAGATGGGACCGGAGGCCTTATGTAGAATTAACCATTTATTGGTCCCGAAAAAATATTCAGAGAGTTATGGCATTAGTGGACACTGGAGCAGAAACATCAATTATCTACAGAGATCTGACCAAATTTGATGGAGACAGAGTGATGATTGGTGGTTTTGAGGGACAGACTATTCCTGTCACCCAAACATGGTTGAAATTGGGGGTTGGGCATCTCCCACCCCAGGAGTGTAAGGTGTCTATTGCACCAGTCCGGGAATACATCTTGGGCGTAGATATTCTATGCGGTCTGGCTCTCCAGACAACCGTGGGAGAGTTCAGACTCGGACAGAGATGTATTAGTATCCAGGCAGTGCAGGCAACATTAAGAGGCCATGGGAAACATAGGCCTATTTGCCTGCCAAAACCACGCCAGATTACTAACGTAAGTGTCATGGTTTCATGATTTTTCATTATCGGTATTCCACATCATAACATCATGCAATGCACTGGGGGTTTGACTGCTGATGCTCAAGTTCCGGGT
>NW_011153352.1:0-489 GCF_000146605.3 Meleagris gallopavo | reverse complement strand
CTGTAAGTATATGGGTCTTGTGGGGGGGGTTGCATAGCCCCCCGGGTTGGGGGGAGGTGGGTGTGTGCACCCATGGGTGGCTCAGTCCCTCCTGCATCTCGCCCCAAAACTATGGGAGCGTACCCTGAAGCTGTTTGGGTGGGTAACATCATGCGTGGGGAGGGGGGTTGTTCCCATGAGGGGGGTGGGAGGTGCAGTGGGCGAAGACTGCTCGTTTCTCCCACCTCCCCCAAATTCAAAGCTGTACAATGGGGTGAGCGCTTCCCTCCTGGCCGCTGATCCAGGGGACAGCAGGAGGTGCCCCCGTGTCGGATGCGACCCCCCCCTGACCGCAGCGTTTCTCCCTTGCAGGGTGCTACTGGTTTCCCTGGTGCTGCTGGAAGAGTCGGTCCCCCTGGCCCCTCCGTAAGTCCTGCGTCCCCCAGCAGCGGCGGGACACGGGGTGTGGGGGGGCTGCTGGCACCGTGCTGTTGTGTGGATGCCGGGCAG
>NW_011153351.1:0-307 GCF_000146605.3 Meleagris gallopavo | reverse complement strand
CGGGGTTTTACGGGGTTTTACGGGGTTTTACGGGGTTTTACGGGGTTTTATGGGGTTTTATGGGGTTTTACTGGGTTTTATGGGGTTTTATGGGGTTCTATGGGTTCCTATGGGGTTTTATGGGGTTCTATGGGGTTTTTGGGGTTCCGGGTGCCCACCTGAAAGACCACCCTGGCTTTTTCCAACAGGTGGGTGCTGATGTGGGACCTTATGGGGTCTGAAGCGGCCATATTGGATCCTATAGAACCCAATGGGGTCCTATGGGGTTCTATGGGATCCTATGGGATCCTTTGGGGTCTTATGGGGT
>NW_011153350.1:0-315 GCF_000146605.3 Meleagris gallopavo | reverse complement strand
GCACCCCACTGCCCACCTCCCACCGGAGGGACGGAGGGACTGGAACCTTCTTGGGGGTTGGTGTTCACCTGGAGGACTTTGGGTGACACCAGGGATGGTGGAACGGGGAGGGAAAGACCTCTGGGTGGGGAGGGGGTGGCACTTCGGGGACAGGAAGGACACGAGGGTGTCACTGGGGGCGTTGGGGGAACTGGGCAGGCTGGTCTTGTCCCGTCTTGGTGGCCGTTCCTTGGAGAAGCAGCGGGTGATTTGGTGTCAACTTCAGCTCCTGAAGGACCTGTGGGACCACCAATGGGATCTGAAGGACCGTGTGGG
>NW_011153349.1:0-518 GCF_000146605.3 Meleagris gallopavo | reverse complement strand
TTTTTTGGTACGTTTCTGTTTGTTTGCTTTTCCTTTTTTTTGTTTTGTTTTTTTGTTTTTCTGTTTTTGTTTCTCGCCTTATTTTTATTTGTTTGTTTTGTTTCTCTTCCCAAACCAAGGCCCCCTTCCTGGCTTTTCAGCCCTTGAATACCACCCGATGGGGTTCAGGAACGCCACCCCCCCATCGTCACCACGTCACGACAAGACAAGAAGAAACAGCGTCAGGGGTGGGGAGCGGATCGCAGGGGGTGAGCTTCACTCCGCTGTTCTTTTCGGGTTCTGGTTGGCACCGGCCCCTTCCCGGCCCTTCCTCCTCCCTCCCGTCCATCCGCTCCCCCTGGCAATGGCTGGGGTTGTTGTGTGAGGCCATGCCCACGCTGGCCCCCATTTCCCACCCACCCCATCAGCTCTTTGGTAAATCTGTCCCAGAATTCATTCCCAAACCCTGCGGTGGGTCAGGGCTTTCCTTGTAGGGTTTTTCCTTTCTCTCTTTCATTCTTTTGTCTTTCCTTTCCTCT
>NW_011153348.1:0-599 GCF_000146605.3 Meleagris gallopavo | reverse complement strand
GGGGTCTAGAGCACAGGGAGGGGTGCAGGGCACAGGGGGAGTCTATGGCACTTGGGGGGGGAAATCTATGTCACGTTGGGGGGCTATGGCACATTGGGGGTACATAACATGCTGCAGTTTGGCACAGGAGTGCACAGCCCAGCGTGGGGTACACAAGGAAAGTGCCCAGACCCCCCTCCCCCACTTCCTCGTCCCCCTTCCCACCCCCCCCCAACCCAAGGTAGGAGCCGCTCTGTTAAAATCACACCGCCTTTATTGGGAGGGGTGTCCCAGCCTTCCCCTCTAGCACAACCAAATCCCCTCTGCGGTGCAGTGGGACAGGGCCGATCCAGCCGGACCCTCTCGACCCCCCCCCCCCCCTCCGCCCCCCATGTGGCATTAAGGGGGGGCTCAGCCCCTCCCTCTGGCCACTCTGAACCGAATCCGGCCCCGTTCTCACGCTCCAGCGCTTCCAGCTTGGCCGTGGCCCTGGAGCTGCACCCCCCCCCTGGGACCCAGTAAGGGCCCCCCCAGGGCTGGATCCCCATAGGGATGTTGATGACCCCCAGTGCGGGGGAGGCATGGGGGCATACCCTGAGCCAGGCTTCAGCCTGAGGGTG
>NW_011153347.1:0-386 GCF_000146605.3 Meleagris gallopavo | reverse complement strand
GACACGGAGCCGCAGTCCCCTGGGACCCCAAATGTGACCCAAAGGGGAATGAGGACGATGCGTGCGCGTCCCTCCTGCCGCCCCCCGGAGCACCCATGGGTGATCCCAGCACCACTCCCATCCCCTTCTCCCCCCGCACCGGGGCTGCGTCAGGAACCCGCGCTGGGGGAACCGAGCCGTGGCACAATGCCGGCCCCCCCGGGGGCCCCGAGGTCGGGCACGGCCCCCCAGGACCCCCCCCGGACGCGACGGCTGGTTCCCTTATTTAGTAACGGGCAGGGAACGGGAACCGTGGAGGGGGGGCAGCACCCACGCACGGCCCCTCTCCGCTCCCGGGACCCCCGGGCTGTGATCTCTCCCTCGAGGACCCCGGGGCGAGGCGGCTG
>NW_011153346.1:0-657 GCF_000146605.3 Meleagris gallopavo | reverse complement strand
ATTACTCTTTCTTTCCCTCTTTTTACAGAAAAACTTTAAGAAAGTAATTTTACCTAATTGAGCAAATCTTACTCCTTGGTAAGTACATCTTCCTCTTTTGAATAGACCAGCTGAATCAGGTGATCATCTCACACAGAAAAGCTGAGAGTTTTTCTGCACAAAACTCATTCTCTGCAAAGTTAACTTAACCTTTCCCCAGGGATGGTCACAAAATTTATAATACAGCCCATGCTTTCCTGAGCAAGCGTTCTTACACTCCACTCAAAAAACACAAAAAAAGAAAAAACAAATAATATAATGGCTATTTTTCCTGCTTAAACTTAATTAACTATTTTCAAATTCTTCCTTAAGAAAAGCTTTAAATAGTTAAGATTAAAACAAGTTACGTCAGGTTGCGTTGTGTTTTATTCTGTTTTCAACTGGCTTTATTTTATTAAGATTGTATTTTATCCCAAAATAAATCATTAAGAAACTTCATCCATTTTGAGTATTTCCCCCTGATTGCCAATCTCACTTAAAAATTAAAAAAAATGATATATCTAAATAATATAACAATCTGGCTACTAGAGCAATATAAACCAGAGGAGAAGGATCATTTACTACCTTTCCTCACTGTTTCACAGAATGGCCAGGGTTGGAAGGGACCTCAAGGATCAT